>NW_025063004.1:0-10417 GCF_018153295.1 Drosophila grimshawi
CCAAATTCAAACGGATGTATCTTCGCCAATAATTGTCAGAAGTTTAAGAATTTCTTTCAAAATTATAATCCTTTTTATATATTTTGACTCTGCATCCAAAAGCTGAAAATATGTAGTCTCGAAGTCATTTCGAGAAATTGACGTTTTAAGTTTCGGTTTCCAAATTCAAACGGATGTATCTTCGCCAATAATTGTCAGCAGTTAGAATTTCTTTCAACATTATGAAGCCCTTTTTATATATTTTGATTCTGCATCAAAGCTGAAAATATGTAGTCTCGAAAGTCATTTCGGAAATTGACGTTTAAGTTTCTGTTTCCAAATTCAAACGGATGTATCTTCGCCAATAATTGTCCGAAGTTAGAATTTCTTTCCAACATTATGAAGCCCTTTTTATATATTTTGATTCTGCATCAAAGCTGAAAATATGTAGTCGCGAAGTCATTTCGAGAAATTGACGTTTTAAGTTTCTGTTTCCAAATTCAAACGGATGTATCTTCGCCAATAATTGTCAGAAGTTAGAATTTCTTTCAACATTATGAAGCCCTTTTTATATATTTGATTCTGCATCAAAAGCTGAAAATATGTAGTCTCGAAGTCATTTCGAGAAATTGACGTTTTAAGTTTCTGTTTCCAAATTCAAACGGATGTATCTTCGCCAATAATTGTCAGAAGTTAGAATTTCTTTCAACATTATGAAGCCCTTTTTATATATTTTGATTCTGCATCAAAAGCTGAAAATATGTAGTCTCGAAGTCATTTCGAGAAATTGACGTTTTAAGTTTCTGTTTCCAAATTCAAACGGATGTATCTTCGCCAATAATTGTCAGAAGTTAGAATTTCTTTCAACATTATGAAGCCCTTTTTATATATTTTGATTCTGCATCAAAAGCTGAAAATATGTAGTCTCGAAGTCATTTCGAGAAATTGACGTTTTAAGTTTCTGTTTCCAAATTCAAACGGATGTATCTTCGCCAATAATTGTCAGAAGTTAGAATTTCTTTCAACATTATGAAGCCCTTTTTTATATATTTTGATTCTGCATCAAAAGCTGAAAATATGTAGTCTCGAAGTCATTTCGAGAAATTGACGTTTTAAGTTTCTGTTTCCAAATTCAAACGGATGTATCTTCGCCAATAATTGTCAGAAGTTAGAATTTCTTTCAACATTATGAAGCCCTTTTTATATATTTTGACTCTGCATCAAAAGCTGAAAATATGTAGTCTCGAAGTCATTTCGAGAAATTGACGTTTTAAGTTTCTGTTTCCAAATTCAAACGGATGTATCTTCGCCAATAATTGTCAGAAGTTAGAATTTCTTTCAACATTATGAAGCCCTTTTTATATATTTTGATTCTGCATCAAAAGCTGAAAATATGTAGTCTCGAAGTCATTTCGAGAAATTGACGTTTTAAGTTTCTGTTTCCAAATTCAAACGGATGTATCTTCGCCAATAATTGTCAGAAGTTAGAATTTCTTTCAACATTATGAAGCCCTTTTTATATATTTTGACTCTGCATCAAAAGCTGAAAATATGTAGTCTCGAAGTCATTTCGAGAAATTGACGTTTTAAGTTTCTGTTTCCAAATTCAAACGGATGTATCTTCGCCAATAATTGTCAGAAGTTAGAATTTCTTTCAACATTATGAAGCCCTTTTTATATATTTTGATTCTGCATCAAAAGCTGAAAATATGTAGTCTCGAAGTCATTTCGAGAAATTGACGTTTTAAGTTTCTGTTTCCAAATTCAAACGGATGTATCTTCGCCAATAATTGTCAGAAGTTAGAATTTCTTTCAACATTATGAAGCCCTTTTTATATATTTTGATTCTGCATCAAAAGCTGAAAATATGTAGTCTCGAAGTCATTTCGAGAAATTGACGTTTTAAGTTTCTGTTTCCAAATTCAAACGGATGTATCTTCGCCAATAATTGTCAGAAGTTAGAATTTCTTTCAACATTATGAAGCCCTTTTTATATATTTTGATTCTGCATCAAAAGCTGAAAATATGTAGTCTCGAAGTCATTTCGAGAAATTGACGTTTTAAGTTTCTGTTTCCAAATTCAAACGGATGTATCTTCGCCAATAATTGTCAGAAGTTAGAATTTCTTTCAACATTATGAAGCCCTTTTTATATATTTTGATTCTGCATCAAAAGCTGAAAATATGTAGTCTCGAAGTCATTTCGAGAAATTGACGTTTTAAGTTTCTGTTTCCAAATTCAAACGGATGTATCTTCGCCAATAATTGTCAGAAGTTAGAATTTCTTTCAACATTATGAAGCCCTTTTTATATATTTTGACTCTGCATCAAAAGCTGAAAATATGTAGTCTCGAAGTCATTTCGAGAAATTGACGTTTTAAGTTTCTGTTTCCAAATTCAAACGGATGTATCTTCGCCAATAATTGTCAGAAGTTAGAATTTCTTTCAACATTATGAAGCCCTTTTTATATATTTTGATTCTGCATCAAAAGCTGAAAATATGTAGTCTCGAAGTCATTTCGAGAAATTGACGTTTTAAGTTTCTGTTTCCAAATTCAAACGGATGTATCTTCGCCAATAATTGTCAGAAGTTAGAATTTCTTTCAACATTATGAAGCCCTTTTTATATATTTTGACTCTGCATCAAAAGCTGAAAATATGTAGTCTCGAAGTCATTTCGAGAAATTGACGTTTTAAGTTTCTGTTTCCAAATTCAAACGGATGTATCTTCGCCAATAATTGTCAGAAGTTAGAATTTCTTTCAACATTATGAAGCCCTTTTTATATATTTTGACTCTGCATCAAAAGCTGAAAATATGTAGTCTCGAAGTCATTTCGAGAAATTGACGTTTTAAGTTTCTGTTTCCAAATTCAAACGGATGTATCTTCGCCAATAATTGTCAGAAGTTAGAATTTCTTTCAACATTATGAAGCCCTTTTTATATATTTTGATTCTGCATCAAAAGCTGAAAATATGTAGTCTCGAAGTCATTTCGAGAAATTGACGTTTTAAGTTTCTGTTTCCAAATTCAAACGGATGTATCTTCGCCAATAATTGTCAGAAGTTAGAATTTCTTTCAACATTATGAAGCCCTTTTTATATATTTTGATTCTGCATCAAAAGCTGAAAATATGTAGTCTCGAAGTCATTTCGAGAAATTGACGTTTTAAGTTTCTGTTTCCAAATTCAAACGGATGTATCTTCGCCAATAATTGTCAGAAGTTAGAATTTCTTTCAACATTATGAAGCCCTTTTTATATATTTTGACTCTGCATCAAAAGCTGAAAATATGTAGTCTCGAAGTCATTTCGAGAAATTGACGTTTTAAGTTTCTGTTTCCAAATTCAAACGGATGTATCTTCGCCAATAATTGTCAAGTTAGAATTTCTTTCAACATTATGAAGCCCTTTTTATATATTTTGATTCTGCATCAAAAGCTGAAAATATGTAGTCTCGAAGTCATTTCGAGAAATTGACGTTTTAAGTTTCTGTTTCCAAATTCAAACGGATGTATCTTCGCCAATAATTGTCAGAAGTTAGAATTTCTTTCAACATTATGAAGCCCTTTTTATATATTTTGACTCTGCATCAAAAGCTGAAAATATGTAGTCTCGAAGTCATTTCGAGAAATTGACGTTTTAAGTTTCTGTTTCCAAATTCAAACGGATGTATCTTCGCCAATAATTGTCAGAAGTTAGAATTTCTTTCAACATTATGAAGCCCTTTTTATATATTTTGATTCTGCATCAAAAGCTGAAAATATGTAGTCTCGAAGTCATTTCGAGAAATTGACGTTTTAAGTTTCTGTTTCCAAATTCAAACGGATGTATCTTCGCCAATAATTGTCAAGTTAGAATTTCTTTCAACATTATGAAGCCCTTTTTATATATTTTGATTCTGCATCAAAAGCTGAAAATATGTAGTCTCGAAGTCATTTCGAGAAATTGACGTTTTAAGTTTCTGTTTCCAAATTCAAACGGATGTATCTTCGCCAATAATTGTCAGAAGTTAGAATTTCTTTCAACATTATGAAGCCCTTTTTATATATTTTGACTCTGCATCAAAAGCTGAAAATATGTAGTCTCGAAGTCATTTCGAGAAATTGACGTTTTAAGTTTCTGTTTCCAAATTCAAACGGATGTATCTTCGCCAATAATTGTCAGAAGTTAGAATTTCTTTCAACATTATGAAGCCCTTTTTATATATTTTGATTCTGCATCAAAAGCTGAAAATATGTAGTCTCGAAGTCATTTCGAGAAATTGACGTTTTAAGTTTCTGTTTCCAAATTCAAACGGATGTATCTTCGCCAATAATTGTCAGAAGTTAGAATTTCTTTCAACATTATGAAGCCCTTTTTATATATTTTGATTCTGCATCAAAAGCTGAAAATATGTAGTCTCGAAGTCATTTCGAGAAATTGACGTTTTAAGTTTCTGTTTCCAAATTCAAACGGATGTATCTTCGCCAATAATTGTCAGAAGTTAGAATTTCTTTCAACATTATGAAGCCCTTTTTATATATTTTGATTCTGCATCAAAAGCTGAAAATATGTAGTCTCGAAGTCATTTCGAGAAATTGACGTTTTAAGTTTCTGTTTCCAAATTCAAACGGATGTATCTTCGCCAATAATTGTCAGAAGTTAGAATTTCTTTCAACATTTGAAGCCCTTTTTATATATTTTGATTCTGCATCAAAAGCTGAAAATATGTAGTCTCGAAGTCATTTCGATGAAATTGACGTTTTAAGTTTCTGTTTCCAAATTCAAACGGATGTATCTTCGCCAATAATTGTCAGAAGTTAGAATTTCTTTCAACATTATGAAGCCCTTTTTATATATTTTGATTCTGCATCAAAAGCTGAAAATATGTAGTCTCGAAGTCATTTCGAGAAATTGACGTTTTAAGTTTCTGTTTCCAAATTCAAACGGATGTATCTTCGCCAATAATTGTCAGAAGTTAGAATTTCTTTCAACATTATGAAGCCCTTTTTATATATTTTGATTCTGCATCAAAAGCTGAAAATATGTAGTCTCGAAGTCATTTCGAGAAATTGACGTTTTAAGTTTCTGTTTCCAAATTCAAACGGATGTATCTTCGCCAATAATTGTCAGAAGTTAGAATTTCTTTCAACATTATGAAGCCCTTTTTATATATTTTGACTCTGCATCAAAAGCTGAAAATATGTAGTCTCGAAGTCATTTCGAGAAATTGACGTTTTAAGTTTCTGTTTCCAAATTCAAACGGATGTATCTTCGCCAATAATTGTCAGAAGTTAGAATTTCTTTCAACATTATGAAGCCCTTTTTATATATTTTGATTCTGCATCAAAAGCTGAAAATATGTAGTCTCGAAGTCATTTCGAGAAATTGACGTTTTAAGTTTCTGTTTCCAAATTCAAACGGATGTATCTTCGCCAATAATTGTCAGAAGTTAGAATTTCTTTCAACATTATGAAGCCCTTTTTATATATTTTGATTCTGCATCAAAAGCTGAAAATATGTAGTCTCGAAGTCATTTCGAGAAATTGACGTTTTAAGTTTCTGTTTCCAAATTCAAACGGATGTATCTTCGCCATAATAATTGTCAGAAGTTAGAATTTCTTTCAACATTATGAAGCCCTTTTTTATATATTTTGACTCTGCATCAAAAGCTGAAAATATGTAGTCTCGAAGTCATTTCGAGAAATTGACGTTTTAAGTTTCTGTTTCCAAATTCAAACGGATGTATCTTCGCCAATAATTGTCAGAAGTTAGAATTTCTTTCAACATTATGAAGCCCTTTTTTATATATTTTGATTCTGCATCAAAAGCTGAAAATATGTAGTCTCGAAGTCATTTCGAGAAATTGACGTTTTAAGTTTCTGTTTCCAAATTCAAACGGATGTATCTTCGCCAATAATTGTCAGAAGTTAGAATTTCTTTCAACATTATGAAGCCCTTTTTATATATTTTGATTCTGCATCAAAAGCTGAAAATATGTAGTCTCGAAGTCATTTCGAGAAATTGACGTTTTAAGTTTCTGTTTCCAAATTCAAACGGATGTATCTTCGCCAATAATTGTCAGAAGTTAGAATTTCTTTCAACATTATGAAGCCCTTTTTATATATTTTGATTCTGCATCAAAAGCTGAAAATATGTAGTCTCGAAGTCATTTCGAGAAATTGACGTTTTAAGTTTCTGTTTCCAAATTCAAACGGATGTATCTTCGCCAATAATTGTCAGAAGTTAGAATTTCTTTCAACATTATGAAGCCCTTTTTATATATTTTGATTCTGCATCAAAAGCTGAAAATATGTAGTCTCGAAGTCATTTCGAGAAATTGACGTTTTAAGTTTCTGTTTCCAAATTCAAACGGATGTATCTTCGCCAATAATTGTCAGAAGTTAGAATTTCTTTCAACATTATGAAGCCCTTTTTATATATTTTGACTCTGCATCAAAAGCTGAAAATATGTAGTCTCGAAGTCATTTCGAGAAATTGACGTTTTAAGTTTCTGTTTCCAAATTCAAACGGATGTATCTTCGCCAATAATTGTCAGAAGTTAGAATTTCTTTCAACATTATGAAGCCCTTTTTATATATTTTGATTCTGCATCAAAAGCTGAAAATATGTAGTCTCGAAGTCATTTCGAGAAATTGACGTTTTAAGTTTCTGTTTCCAAATTCAAACGGATGTATCTTCGCCAATAATTGTCAGAAGTTAGAATTTCTTTCAACATTATGAAGCCCTTTTTATATATTTTGATTCTGCATCAAAAGCTGAAAATATGTAGTCTCGAAGTCATTTCGAGAAATTGACGTTTTAAGTTTCTGTTTCCAAATTCAAACGGATGTATCTTCGCCAATAATTGTCAGAAGTTAGAATTTCTTTCAACATTATGAAGCCCTTTTTATATATTTTGATTCTGCATCAAAAGCTGAAAATATGTAGTCTCGAAGTCATTTCGAGAAATTGACGTTTTAAGTTTCTGTTTCCAAATTCAAACGGATGTATCTTCGCCAATAATTGTCAGAAGTTAGAATTTCTTTCAACATTATGAAGCCCTTTTTATATATTTTGACTCTGCATCAAAAGCTGAAAATATGTAGTCTCGAAGTCATTTCGAGAAATTGACGTTTTAAGTTTCTGTTTCCAAATTCAAACGGATGTATCTTCGCCAATAATTGTCAGAAGTTAGAATTTCTTTCAACATTATGAAGCCCTTTTTATATATTTTGATTCTGCATCAAAAGCTGAAAATATGTAGTCTCGAAGTCATTTCGAGAAATTGACGTTTTAAGTTTCTGTTTCCAAATTCAAACGGATGTATCTTCGCCAATAATTGTCAGAAGTTAGAATTTCTTTCAACATTATGAAGCCCTTTTTATATATTTTGATTCTGCATCAAAAGCTGAAAATATGTAGTCTCGAAGTCATTTCGAGAAATTGACGTTTTAAGTTTCTGTTTCCAAATTCAAACGGATGTATCTTCGCCAATAATTGTCAGAAGTTAGAATTTCTTTCAACATTATGAAGCCCTTTTTATATATTTTGATTCTGCATCAAAAGCTGAAAATATGTAGTCTCGAAGTCATTTCGAGAAATTGACGTTTTAAGTTTCTGTTTCCAAATTCAAACGGATGTATCTTCGCCAATAATTGTCAGAAGTTAGAATTTCTTTCAACATTATGAAGCCCTTTTTATATATTTTGATTCTGCATCAAAAGCTGAAAATATGTAGTCTCGAAGTCATTTCGAGAAATTGACGTTTTAAGTTTCTGTTTCCAAATTCAAACGGATGTATCTTCGCCAATAATTGTCAGAAGTTAGAATTTCTTTCAACATTATGAAGCCCTTTTTATATATTTTGACTCTGCATCAAAAGCTGAAAATATGTAGTCTCGAAGTCATTTCGAGAAATTGACGTTTTAAGTTTCTGTTTCCAAATTCAAACGGATGTATCTTCGTCAATAATTGTCAGAAGTTAGAATTTCTTTCAACATTATGAAGCCCTTTTTATATATTTTGATTCTGCATCAAAAGCTGAAAATATGTAGTCTCGAAGTCATTTCGAGAAATTGACGTTTTAAGTTTCTGTTTCCAAATTCAAACGGATGTATCTTCGCCAATAATTGTCAGAAGTTAGAATTTCTTTCAACATTATGAAGCCCTTTTTATATATTTTGATTCTGCATCAAAAGCTGAAAATATGTAGTCTCGAAGTCATTTCGAGAAATTGACGTTTTAAGTTTCTGTTTCCAAATTCAAACGGATGTATCTTCGCCAATAATTGTCAGAAGTTAGAATTTCTTTCAACATTATGAAGCCCTTTTTATATATTTTGATTCTGCATCAAAAGCTGAAAATATGTAGTCTCGAAGTCATTTCGAGAAATTGACGTTTTAAGTTTCTGTTTCCAAATTCAAACGGATGTATCTTCGCCAATAATTGTCAGAAGTTAGAATTTCTTTCAACATTATGAAGCCCTTTTTATATATTTTGATTCTGCATCAAAAGCTGAAAATATGTAGTCTCGAAGTCATTTCGAGAAATTGACGTTTTAAGTTTCTGTTTCCAAATTCAAACGGATGTATCTTCGCCAATAATTGTCAGAAGTTAGAATTTCTTTCAACATTATGAAGCCCTTTTTTATATATTTTGATTCTGCATCAAAAGCTGAAAATATGTAGTCTCGAAGTCATTTCGAGAAATTGACGTTTTAAGTTTCTGTTTCCAAATTCAAACGGATGTATCTTCGCCAATAATTGTCAGAAGTTAGAATTTCTTTCAACATTATGAAGCCCTTTTTATATATTTTGATTCTGCATCAAAAGCTGAAAATATGTAGTCTCGAAGTCATTTCGAGAAATTGACGTTTTAAGTTTCTGTTTCCCAATTCAAACGGATGTATCTTCGCCAATAATTGTCAGAAGTTAGAATTTCTTTCAACATTATGAAGCCCTTTTTATATATTTTGACTCTGCATCAAAAGCTGAAAATATGTAGTCTCGAAGTCATTTCGAGAAATTGACGTTTTAAGTTTCTGTTTCCAAATTCAAACGGATGTATCTTCGCCAATAATTGTCAGAAGTTAGAATTTCTTTCAACATTATGAAGCCCTTTTTATATATTTTGACTCTGCATCAAAAGCTGAAAATATGTAGTCTCGAAGTCATTTCGAGAAATTGACGTTTTAAGTTTCTGTTTCCAAATTCAAACGGATGTATCTTCGCCAATAATTATCAGAAGTTAGAATTTCTTTCAACATTATGAAGCCCTTTTTATATATTTTGATTCTGCATCAAAAGCTGAAAATATGTAGTCTCGAAGTCATTTCGAGAAATTGACGTTTTAAGTTTCTGTTTCCAAATTCAAACGGATGTATCTTCGCCAATAATTATCAGAAGTTAGAATTTCTTTCAACATTATGAAGCCCTTTTTATATTTTGATTCTGCATCAAAAGCTGAAAATATGTAGTCTCGAAGTCATTTCGAGAAATTGACGTTTTAAGTTTCTGTTTCCAAATTCAAACGGATGTATCTTCACCAATAATTGTCAAAGTTAGAATTTCTTTCAACATTATGAAGCCCATTTTGAAAGTACTTTTTGTGCACTTTTATATTGTGATTCTGCGTCAAAAGCTGAAAATATGTAGTCCTGGAAGTCATTTCGAGAAATTTAGCCTTTTAAGTTTCTGTTTCCAAGATCAGACGGATGTATCTACATAATAATTGTCTGAAGTTAGAATTTCTTTCAACATTATGAAGCCCTTTTTATATATTTTGACTCTGCATCAAAAGCTGCAAATATGTAGTCTCGAAGTCAATTTGAGAAATTAACGTTTTAAGTTTCTTTTCCCAAATTCAAACCTTGGATGTTTATCTTCGCCAATAATTGTCAGAAGTTAGAATTTCTTTCAACATTATGAAGCCCTTTTTATATATTTTGATTCTGCATCAAAGGCTGAAAAATATGTAGTCTCGAAGTCATTTCGAGAAATTGACGTTTTAAGTTTCTGTTTCCAAATTCAAACGGATGTATCTTCGTTAGTAATTGTCAGAAGTTAGAATTTCACTCAACATTTTGAAGCCCTTTTTATATATTTTGATTCTGCATCAAAGCTGAAAATATTTAGTCGCGAAGTCATTTCGAGAAATTGACGTTTTAAGTTTCTGTTTTCCGAATTTAAACGGATGTATCTTCGCCAATAATTGTCAGAAGTTAGGAACTTCTTTCAACATTATGAAGCCCTTTTTATATATTTTGATTCTGCAGTCAAAAGCTAAGAAAATATTTAGTCTCGAATTCATTTCGAGATATTAACGTTTTAAGTTTCTGTTTCCCTAGAAGTTCGACGGATGTATCTTCTACATCAACAATTGTCAGAAGTTAGAATTTCTCAACATTATGAAGCTACCTTTTTTATATATTTTGATTCTGCATCAAAAGCTCGAAATAT
>NW_025063005.1:0-31445 GCF_018153295.1 Drosophila grimshawi
TATGAAGCCCTTTTTATATATTTTGATTCTGCATCAAAAGCTGAAAATATGTAGTCTCGAAGTCAATTCGAGAAATTAACGTTTTAAGTTTCTGTTTCCAAATTCAAATGGATGTATCTTCGCCAATAATTGTCAGAAGTTAGAATTTCCTTCAACATTATGAAGCCCTTTTTATATATTTTGATTCTGCATCAAAAGCTGAAAATATGTAGTCTCGAAGTCAATTCGAGAAATTGACGTTTTAAGTTTCTGTTTCCAAATTCAAACGGATGTATCTTCGCCAATAATTGTCAGAAGTTAGAATTTCTTTCAAAATTATGAAGCCCTTTTTATATATTTTGATTCTGCATCAAAAGCTGAAAATATGTAGTCTCGAAGTCATTTCGAGAAATTGACGTTTTAAGTTTCTGTTTCCAAATTCAAACGGATGTATCTTCGCCAATAATTGTCAGAAGTTAGAATTTCTTTCAACATTATGAAGCCCTTTTTATATATTTTGATTCTGCATCAAAAGCTGAAAATATGTAGTCTCGAAGTCATTTCGAGAAATTGACGTTTTAAGTTTCTGTTTCCAAATTCAAACGGATGTATCTTCGCCAATTATTGTCAGAAGTCAGAATTTCTTTCAACATTATGAAGCCCTTTTTATATATTTCGATTCTGCATCAAAAAGCTGAAAATATGTAGTCTCGAAGTCATTTCGAGAAATTGACGTTTTAAGTTTCTGTTTCCAAATTCAAACGGATGTATCTTCGCCAATAATTGTCAGAAGTTAGAATTTCTTTCAACATTATGAAGCCCTTTTTATATATTTTGATTCTGCATCAAAAGCTGAAAATATGTAGTCTCGAAGTCAATTCGAGAAATTAACGTTTTAAGTTTCTGTTTCCAAATTCAAACGGATGTATCTTCGCCAATAATTGTCAGAAGTTAGAATTTCCTTCAACATTATGAAGCCCTTTTTATATATTTTGACTATGCATCAAAAGCTGAAAATATGTAGTCTCGAAGTCATTTCGAGAAATTGACGTTTTAAGTTTCTGTTTCCAAATTCAAACGGATGTATCTTCGCCAATAATTGTCAGAAGTTAGAATTTCTTTCAACATTATGAAGCCCTTTTTATATATTTTGATTCTGCATCAAAAGCTGAAAATATGTAGTCTCGAAGTCATTTCGAGAAATTGACGTTTTAAGTTTCTGTTTCCAAATTCAAACGGATGTATCTTCGCCAATAATTGTCAGAAGTTAGAATTTCTTTCAACATTATGAAGCCCTTTTTATATATTTTGATTCTGCATCAAAAGCTGAAAATATGTAGTCTCGAAGTCATTTCGAGAAATTGACGTTTTAAGTTTCTGTTTCCAAATTCAAACGGATGTATCTTCGCCAATAATTGTCAGAAGTTAGAATTTCTTTCAACATTATGAAGCCCTTTTTATATATTTTGATTCTGCATCAAAAGCTGAAAATATGTAGTCTCGAAGTCATTTCGAGAAATTGACGTTTTAAGTTTCTGTTTCCAAATTCAAACGGATGTATCTTCGCCAATAATTGTCAGAAGTTAGAATTTCTTTCAACATTATGAAGCCCTTTTTATATATTTTGACTCTGCATCAAAAGCTGAAAATATGTAGTCTCGAAGTCATTTTGAGAAATTGACGTTTTAAGTTTCTGTTTCCAAATTCAAACGGATGTATCTTCGCCAATAATTGTCAGAAGTTAGAATTTCTTTCAACATTATGAAGCCCTTTTTATATATTTTGATTCTGCATCAAAAGCTGAAAATATGTAGTCTCGAAGTCATTTCGAGAAATTGACGTTTTAAGTTTCTGTTTCCAAATTCAAACGGATGTATCTTCGCCAATAATTGTCAGAAGTTAGAATTTCTTTCAACATTATGAAGCCCTTTTTATATATTTTGATTCTGCATCAAAAGCTGAAAATATGTAGTCTCGAAGTCATTTCGAGAAATTGACGTTTTAAGTTTCTGTTTCCAAATTCAAACGGATGTATCTTCGCCAATAATTGTCAGAAGTTAGAATTTCTTTCAACATTATGAAGCCCTTTTTATATATTTTGATTCTGCATCAAAAGCTGAAAATATGTAGTCTCGAAGTCATTTCGAGAAATTGACGTTTTAAGTTTCTGTTTCCAAATTCAAACGGATGTATCTTCGCCAATAATTGTCAGAAGTTAGAATTTCCTTCAACATTATGAAGCCCTTTTTATATATTTTGATTCTGCATCAAAAGCTGAAAATATGTTGTCTCGAAGTCATTTCGAGAAATTGACGTTTTAAGTTTCTGTTTCCAAATTCAAACGGATGTATCTTCGCCAATAATTGTCAGAAGTTAGAATTTCTTTCAACATTATGAAGCCCTTTTTATATATTTTGACTCTGCATCAAAAGCTGAAAATATGTAGTCTCGAAGTCATTTCGAGAAATTGACGTTTTAAGTTTCTGTTTCCAAATTCAAACGGATGTATCTTCGCCAATAATTGTCAGAAGTTAGAATTTCTTTCAACATTATGAAGCCCTTTTTATATATTTTGATTCTGCATCAAAAGCTGAAAATATGTAGTCTCGAAGTCATTTCGAGAAATTGACGTTTTAAGTTTCTGTTTCCAAATTCAAACGGATGTATCTTCGCCAATAATTGTCAGAAGTTAGAATTTCTTTCAACATTATGAAGCCCTTTTTATATATTTTGATTCTGCATCAAAAGCTGAAAATATGTAGTCTCGAAGTCATTTCGAGAAATTGACGTTTTAAGTTTCTGTTTCCAAATTCAAACGGATGTATCTTCGCCAATAATTGTCAGAAGTTAGAATTTCTTTCAACATTATGAAGCCCTTTTTATATATTTTGATTCTGCATCAAAAGCTGAAAATATGTAGTCTCGAAGTCATTTCGAGAAATTGACGTTTTAAGTTTCTGTTTCCAAATTCAAACGGATGTATCTTCGCCAATAATTGTCAGAAGTTAGAATTTCTTTCAACATTATGAAGCCCTTTTTATATATTTTGACTCTGCATCAAAAGCTGAAAATATGTCGTCTCGAAGTCATTTTGAGAAATTGACGTTTTAAGTTTCTGTTTCCAAATTCAAACGGATGTATCTTCGCCAATAATTGTCAGAAGTTAGAATTTCTTTCAACATTATGAAGCCCTTTTTATATATTTTGATTCTGCATCAAAAGCTGAAAATATGTAGTCTCGAAGTCATTTCGAGAAATTGACGTTTTAAGTTTCTGTTTCCAAATTCAAACGGATGTATCTTCGCCAATAATTGTCAGAAGTTAGAATTTCTTTCAAAATTATGAAGCCCTTTTTATATATTTTGATTCTGCATCAAAAGCTGGAAATATGTAGTCTCGAAGTCATTTCGAGAAATTGACGTTTTAAGTTTCTGTTTCCAAATTCAAACGGATGTATCTTCGCCAATAATTGTCAGAAGTTAGAATTTCTTTCAACATTATGAAGCCCTTTTTATATATTTTGATTCTGCATCAAAAGCTGAAAATATGTAGTCTCGAAGTCATTTCGAGAAATTGACGTTTTAAGTTTCTGTTTCCAAATTCAAACGGATGTATCTTCGCCAATAATTGTCAGAAGTTAGAATTTCTTTCAACATTATGAAGCCCTTTTTATATATTTTGACTCTGCATCAAAAGCTGAAAATATGTAGTCTCGAAGTCATTTCGAGAAATTGACGTTTTAAGTTTCTGTTTCCAAATTCAAACGGATGTATCTTCGCCAATAATTGTCAGAAGTTAGAATTTCTTTCAACATTATGAAGCCCTTTTTATATATTTTGATTCTGCATCAAAAGCTGAAAATATGTAGTCTCGAAGTCATTTCGAGAAATTGACGTTTTAAGTTTCTGTTTCCAAATTCAAACGGATGTATCTTCGCCAATAATTGTCAGAAGTTAGAATTTCTTTCAACATTATGAAGCCCTTTTTATATATTTTGATTCTGCATCAAAAGCTGAAAATATGTAGTCTCGAAGTCATTTCGAGAAATTGACGTTTTAAGTTTCTGTTTCCAAATTCAAACGGATGTATCTTCGCCAATAATTGTCAGAAGTTAGAATTTCTTTCAACATTATGAAGCCCTTTTTATATATTTTGATTCTGCATCAAAAGCTGAAAATATGTAGTCTCGAAGTCATTTCGAGAAATTGACGTTTTAAGTTTCTGTTTCCAAATTCAAACGGATGTATCTTCGCCAATAATTGTCAGAAGTTAGAATTTCTTTCAACATTATGAAGCCCTTTTTATATATTTTGACTCTGCATCAAAAGCTGAAAATATGTAGTCTCGAAGTCATTTCGAGAAATTGACGTTTTAAGTTTCTGTTTCCAAATTCAAACGGATGTATCTTCGCCAATAATTGTCAGAAGTTAGAATTTCTTTCAACATTATGAAGCCCTTTTTATATATTTTGATTCTGCATCAAAAGCTGAAAATATGTAGTCTCGAAGTGATTTCGAGAAATTGACGTTTTAAGTTTCTGTTTCCAAATTCAAACGGATGTATCTTCGCCAATAATTGTCAGAAGTTAGAATTTCTTTCAACATTATGAAGCCCTTTTTATATATTTTGATTCTGCATCAAAAGCTGAAAATATGTAGTCGCGAAGTTATTTCGAGAAATTGACGTTTTAAGTTTCTGTTTCCAAATTCAAACGGATGTATCTTCGCCAATAATTGTCAGAAGTTAGAATTTCTTTCAACATTATGAAGCCCTTTTTATATATTTTGATTCTGCATCAAAAGCTGAAAATATGTAGTCTCGAAGTCATTTCGAGAAATTGACGTTTTAAGTTTCTGTTTCCAAATTCAAACGGATGTATCTTCGCCAATAATTGTCAGAAGTTAGAATTTCTTTCAAAATTATGAAGCCCTTTTTATATATTTTGATTCTGCATCAAAAGCTGAAAATATGTAGTCTCGAAGTCATTTCGAGAAATTGACGTTTTAAGTTTCTGTTTCAAAATTCAAATGGATGTATCTTCGCCAATAATTGTCAGAAGTTAGAATTTCTTTCAACATTATGAAGCCCTTTTTATATATTTTGATTCTGCATCAAAAGCTGAAAATATGTAGTCTCGAAGTCAATTCGAGAAAGTGTTTAAGTTTCTGTTTCCAAATTCAAACGGACGTATCTTCGCCAATAATTGTCAGAAGTTAGAATTTCTTTGAACATTATGAAGCCCTTTTTATATATTTTGACTCTGCATCAAAAGCTGAAAATATGTAGTCTCGAAGTCATTTCGAGAAATTGACGTTTTAAATTTCTGTTTCCAAATTCAAACGGATGTATCTTCGCCAATAATTGTCAGAAGTTAGAATTTCTTTAAACATTATGAAGCCCTTTCTATATATTTTGACTCTGCATCAAAAGCTGAAAATATGTCGTCTCGAAGTCATTTCGAGAAATTGACGTTTTAAGTTTCTGTTTCCAAACTCAAACGGATGTATCTTCGCCAATAATTGTCAGAAGCTAGAATTTCTTTAAACATTATGAAGCCCTTTTTATATATTTTGACTCTGCATCAAAAGCTGAAAATATGTAGTCTCGAAGTCATTTCGAGAAATTGACGTTTTAAGTTTCTGTTTCCAAATTCAAACGGATGTATCTTCGCCAATAATTGTCAGAAGTTAGAATTTCTTTCAACATTATGAAGCCCTTTCTATATATTTTGACTCTGCATTAAAAGCTAAAAATATGTAGTCTCGAAGTCATTTCGAGAAATTGACGGTTTAAGTTTCTGTTTCCAAATTCAAACAGATGTATCTTCGCTAATAATTGTCAGAAGTCAAAATTGTTTTCAACATTATGAAGCCCTTTTTATATATTTTGATTCTGCATCAAAAGCTGAAAATATGTAGTCTCGAAGTCAATTCGAGAAATTAACTTTTAAGTTTCTGTTTCCAAATTCAAACGGATGTATCTTCGCCAATAATTGTCAGAAGTTAGAATTTCTTTCAAAATTATGAAGCCCTTTTTATATATTTTGACTCTGCATCAAAAGCTGAAAATATGTCGTCTCGAAGTCATTTCGAGAAATTGACGTTTTAAGTTTCTGTTTCCAAATTCAAACGGATGAATCTTCGCCAATAATTGTCAGAAGTTAGAATTTCTTTCAACATTATGAAGCCCTTTTTATATATTTTGATTCTGCATCAAAAGCTGAAAATATGTAGTCTCGAAGTCATTTCGAGAAATTGACGTTTTAAGTTTCGGTTTCCAAATTCAAACGGATGTATCTTCGCCAATAATTGTCAGAAGTTAGAATTTCTTTCAAAATTATGAAGCCCTTTTTATATATTTTGATTCTGCATCAAAAGCTGAAAATATGTAGTCTCGAAGTCATTTCGAGAAATTGACGTTTTAAGTTTCTGTTTCAAAATTCAAATGGATGTATCTTCGCCAATAATTGTCAGAAGTTAGAATTTCCTTCAACATTATGAAGCCCTTGTTATATATTTTGATTCTGCATCAAAAGCTGAAAATATGTAGTCTCGAAGTCAATTCGAGAAAGTGTTTAAGTTTCTGTTTCCAAATTCAAACGGACGTATCTTCGCCAATAATTGTCAGAAGTTAGAATTTCTTTGAACATTATGAAGCCCTTTTTATATATTTTGACTCTGCATCAAAAGCTGAAAATATGTAGTCTCGAAGTCATTTCGAGAAATTGACGTTTTAAATTTCTGTTTCCAAATTCAAACGGATGTATCTTCGCCAATAATTGTCAGAAGTTAGAATTTCTTTCAACATTATGAAGCCCTTTTTATATATTTTGACTCTGCATCAAAAGCTGAAAATATGTCGTCTCGAAGTCATTTCGAGAAATTGACGTTTTAAGTTTCTGTTTCCAAACTCAAACGGATGTATCTTCGCCAATAATTGTCAGAAGCTAGAATTTCTTTAAACATTATGAAGCCCTTTTTATATATTTTGATTCTGCATTAAAAGCTGAAAATGTGTAGTCTCGAAGTCATTTCGAGAAATTGACGGTTTAAGTTTCTGTTTCCAAATTCAAACAGATGTATCTTCGCTAATAATTGTCAGAAGTCAAAATTGTTTTCAACATTATGAAGCCCTTTTTATATATTTTGATTCTGCATCAAAAGCTGAAAATATGTAGTCTCGAAGTCAATTCGAGAAATTAACTTTTAAGTTTCTGTTTCAAAATTCAAACGGATGTATCTTCGCCAATAATTGTCAGAAGTTAGAATTTCTTTCAAAATTATGAAGCCCTTTTTATATATTTTGACTCTGCATCAAAAGCTGAAAATATGTCGTCTCGAAGTCATTTCGAGAAATTGACGTTTTAAGTTTCTGTTTCCAAATTCAAACGGATGAATCTTCGCCAATAATTGTCAGAAGTTAGAATTTCTTTCAACATTATGAAGCCCTTTTTATATATTTTGATTCTGCATCAAAAGCTGAAAATATGTAGTCTCGAAGTCAATTCGAGAAATCAACGTTTTAAGTTTCTGTTTCCAAGTTCAAACGTATGTATCTTCGCCAATAATTGTCAGAAGTTAGAATTTCTTTCAACATTATGAAGCCCTTTTTATATATTTTGATTCTGCATCAAAAGCTGAAAATATGTAGTCTCGAAGTCATTTCGAGAAATTGACGTTTTAAGTTTCTGTTTCCAAATTCAAACGGATGTATCTTCGCCAATAATTGTCAGAAGTTAGAATTTCTTTCAACATTATGAAGCCCTTTTTATATATTTTGATTCTGCATCAAAAGCTGAAAACATGTAGTCTCGAAGTCATTTCGAGAAATTGACGTTTTAAGTTTCTGTTTCCAAATTCAAACGGATGTATCTTCGCCAATAATTGTCAGAAGTTAGAATTTCTTTCAACATTATGAAGCCCTTTTTATATATTTTGATTCTGCATCAAAAGCTGAAAATATGTAGTCTCGAAGTCATTTCGAGAAATCAACGTTTTAAGTTTCTGTTCCCAAATTCAAACGGATGTATCTTCGCCAATAATTGTCAGAAGTTAGAATTTCTTTCAAAATTATGAAGCCCTTTTTATATATTTTGATTCTGCATCAAAAGCTGAAAACATGTAGTCTCGAAGTCATTTCGAGAAATTGACGTTTTAAGTTTCTGTTTCCAAATTCAAACGGATGTATCTTCGCCAATAATTGTCAGAAGTCAGAATTGCTTTCAACATTATGAAGCCCTTTTATATATTTTGATTCTGCATCAAAAGCTGAAAATATGTAGTCTCGAAGTCATTTCGAGAAATTGACGTTTTAAGTTTCGGTTTCCAAATTCAACCGGATGTATCTTCGCCAATAATTGTCAGAAGTTAGAATTTCTTTCAACATTATGAAGCCCTTTTTATATATTTTGATTCTGCATCAAAAGCTGAAAATATGTAGTCTCGAAGTCATTTCGAGAAATTGACGTTTTAAATTTCTGTTTCCAAATTCAAACGGATGTATCTTCGCCAATAATTGTCAGAAGTTAGAATTTCTTTCAACATTATGAAGCCCTTTTTATATATTTTGACTCTGCATCAAAAGCTGAAAATATGTCGTCTCGAAGTCATTTCGAGAAATTGACGTTTTAAGTTTCTGTTTCCAAACTCAAACGGATGTATCTTCGCCAATAATTGTCAGAAGCTAGAATTTCTTTAAACATTATGAAGCCCTTTTTATATATTTTGATTCTGCATTAAAAGCTGAAAATGTGTAGTCTCGAAGTCATTTCGAGAAATTGACGGTTTAAGTTTCTGTTTCCAAATTCAAACAGATGTATCTTCGCTAATAATTGTCAGAAGTCAAAATGGTTTTCAACATTATGAAGCCCTTTTTATATATTTTGATTCTGCATCAAAAGCTGAAAATATGTAGTCTCGAAGTCATTTCGAGAAATTAACTTTTAAGTTTCTGTTTCAAAATTCAAACGGATGTATCTTCGCCAATAATTGTCAGAAGTTAGAATTTCTTTCAAAATTATGAAGCCCTTTTTATATATTTTGACTCTGCATCAAAAGCTGAAAATATGTCGTCTCGAAGTCATTTCGAGAAATTGACGTTTTAAGTTTCTGTTTCCAAATTCAAACGGATGAATCTTCGCCAATAATTGTCAGAAGTTAGAATTTCTTTCAACATTATGAAGCCCTTTTTATATATTTTGATTCTGCATCAAAAGCTGAAAATATGTAGTCTCGAAGTGATTTCGAGAAATTGACGTTTTAAGTTTCTGTTTCCAAATTCAAACGGATGTATCTTCGCCAATAATTGTCAGAAGTTAGAATTTCTTTCAACATCATGAAGCCCTTTTTATATATTTTGATTCTGCATCAAAAGCTGAAAATATGTAGTCTCGAAGTTATTTCGAGAAATTGACGTTTTAAGTTTCGGTTTCCAAATTCAACCGGATGTATCTTCGCCAATAATTGTCAGAAATTAGAATTTCTTTCAACATTATGAAGCCCTTTTTATATATTTTGATTCTGCATCAAAAGCTGAAAATATGTAGTCTCGAAGTCATTTCGAGAAATTGACGTTTTAAGTTTCGGTTTCCAAATTCAACCGGATGTATCTTCGCCAATAATTGTCAGAAGTTAGAATTTCTTTCAAAATTATGAAGCCCTTTTTATATATTTTGATTCTGCATCAAAAGCTGAAAATATGTAGTCTCGAAGTCATTTCGAGAAATTGACGTTTTAAGTTTCTGTTTCAAAATTCAAATGGATGTATCTTCGCCAATAATTGTCAGAAGTTAGAATTTCCTTCAACATTATGAAGCCCTTGTTATATATTTTGATTCTGCATCAAAAGCTGAAAATATGTAGTCTCGAAGTCATTTCGAGAAAGTGTTTAAGTTTCTGTTTCCAATTTCAAACGGACGTATCTTCGCCAATAATTGTCAGAAGTTAGAATTTCTTTGAACATTATGAAGCCCTTTTTATATATTTTGACTCTGCATCAAAAGCTGAAAATATGTAGTCTCGAAGTCATTTCGAGAAATTGACGTTTTAAATTTCTGTTTCCAAATTCAAACGGATGTATCTTCGCCAATAATTGTCAGAAGTTAGAATTTCTTTCAACATTATGAAGCCCTTTCTATATATTTTGACTCTGCATCAAAAGCTGAAAATATGTCGTCTCGAAGTCATTTCGAGAAATTGACGTTTTAAGTTTCTGTTTCCAAACTCAAACGGATGTATCTTCGCCAATAATTGTCAGAAGCTAGAATTTCTTTAAACATTATGAAGCCCTTTTTATATATTTTGACTCTGCATCAAAAGCTGAAAATATGTAGTCTCGAAGTCATTTCGAGAAATTGACGTTTTAAATTTCTGTTTCCAAATTCAAACGGATGTATCTTCGCCAATAATTGTCAGAAGTTAGAATTTCTTTCAACATTATGAAGCCCTTTTTATATATTTTGACTCTGCATTAAAAGCTAAAAATATGTAGTCTCGAAGTCATTTCGAGAAATTGACGGTTTAAGTTTCTGTTTCCAAATTCAAACAGATGTATCTTCGCTAATAATTGTCAGAAGTCAAAATTGTTTTCAACATTATGAAGCCCTTTTTATATATTTTGATTCTGCATCAAAAGCTGAAAATATGTAGTCTCGAAGTCAATTCGAGAAATTAACTTTTAAGTTTCTGTTTCCAAATTCAAACGGATGTATCTTCGCCAATAATTGTCAGAAGTTAGAATTTCTTTCAAAATTATGAAGCCCTTTTTATATATTTTGACTCTGCATCAAAAGCTGAAAATATGTCGTCTCGAAGTCATTTCGAGAAATTGACGTTTTAAGTTTCTGTTTCCAAATTCAAACGGATGAATCTTCGCCAATAATTGTCAGAAGTTAGAATTTCTTTCAGCATTATGAAGCCCTTTTTATATATTTTGATTCTGCATCAAAAGCTGAAAATATGTAGTCTCGAAGTCATTTCGAGAAATTGACGTTTTAAGTTTCGGTTTCCAAATTCAAACGGATGTATCTTCGCCAATAATTGTCAGAAGTTAGAATTTCTTTCAAAATTATGAAGCCCTTTTTATATATTTTGATTCTGCATCAAAAGCTGAAAATATGTAGTCTCGAAGTCATTTCGAGAAATTGACGTTTTAAGTTTCTGTTTCAAAATTCAAATGGATGTATCTTCGCCAATAATTGTCAGAAGTTAGAATTTCCTTCAACATTATGAAGCCCTTGTTATATATTTTGATTCTGCATCAAAAGCTGAAAATATGTAGTCTCGAAGTCAATTCGAGAAAGTGTTTAAGTTTCTGTTTCCAAATTCAAACGGACGTATCTTCGCCAATAATTGTCAGAAGTTAGAATTTCTTTGAACATTATGAAGCCCTTTTTATATATTTTGACTCTGCATCAAAAGCTGAAAATATGTAGTCTCGAAGTCATTTCGAGAAATTGACGTTTTAAATTTCTGTTTCCAAATTCAAACGGATGTATCTTCGCCAATAATTGTCAGAAGTTAGAATTTCTTTCAACATTATGAAGCCCTTTTTATATATTTTGACTCTGCATCAAAAGCTGAAAATATGTCGTCTCGAAGTCATTTCGAGAAATTGACGTTTTAAGTTTCTGTTTCCAAACTCAAACGGATGTATCTTCGCCAATAATTGTCAGAAGCTAGAATTTCTTTAAACATTATGAAGCCCTTTTTATATATTTTGATTCTGCATTAAAAGCTGAAAATGTGTAGTCTCGAAGTCATTTCGAGAAATTGACGGTTTAAGTTTCTGTTTCCAAATTCAAACAGATGTATCTTCGCTAATAATTGTCAGAAGTCAAAATTGTTTTCAACATTATGAAGCCCTTTTTATATATTTTGATTCTGCATCAAAAGCTGAAAATATGTAGTCTCGAAGTCAATTCGAGAAATTAACTTTTAAGTTTCTGTTTCAAAATTCAAACGGATGTATCTTCGCCAATAATTGTCAGAAGTTAGAATTTCTTTCAAAATTATGAAGCCCTTTTTATATATTTTGACTCTGCATCAAAAGCTGAAAATATGTCGTCTCGAAGTCATTTCGAGAAATTGACGTTTTAAGTTTCTGTTTCCAAATTCAAACGGATGAATCTTCGCCAATAATTGTCAGAAGTTAGAATTTCTTTCAACATTATGAAGCCCTTTTTATATATTTTGATTCTGCATCAAAAGCTGAAAATATGTAGTCTCGAAGTCAATTCGAGAAATTAACGTTTTAAGTTTCTGTTTCCAAATTCAAACGTATGTATCTTCGCCAATAATTGGCAGAAGTCAGAATTTCTTTCAACATTATGAAGCCCTTTTTATATATTTTGACTCTGCATCAAAAGCTGAAAATATGTAGTCTCGAAGTCATTTCGAGAAATTGACGTTTTAAGTTTCTGTTTCCAAATTCAAACGGATGTATCTTCGCCAATAATTGTCAGAAGTTAGAATTTCTTTCAACATTATGAAGCCCTTTTTATATATTTTGATTCTGCATCAAAAGCTGAAAACATGTAGTCTCGAAGTCATTTCGAGAAATTGACGTTTTAAGTTTCTGTTTCCAAATTCAAACGGATGTATCTTCGCCAATAATTGTCAGAAGTTAGAATTTCTTTCAACATTATGAAGCCCTTTTTATATATTTTGATTCTGCATCAAAAGCTGAAAATATGTAGTCTCGAAGTCATTTCGAGAAATCAACGTTTTAAGTTTCTGTTCCCAAATTCAAACGGATGTATCTTCGCCAATAATTGTCAGAAGTTAGAATTTCTTTCAAAATTATGAAGCCCTTTTTATATATTTTGATTCTGCATCAAAAGCTGAAAACATGTAGTCTCGAAGTCATTTCGAGAAATTGACGTTTTAAGTTTCTGTTTCCAAATTCAAACGGATGTATCTTCGCCAATAATTGTCAGAAGTTAGAATTTCTTTCAACATTATGAAGCCCTTTTTATATATTTTGATTCTGCATCAAAAGCTGAAAATATGTAGTCTCGAAGTCATTTCGAGAAATTGACGTTTTAAGTTTCGGTTTCCAAATTCAAACGGATGTATCTTCGCCAATAATTGTCAGAAGTTAGAATTTCTTTCAACATTATGAAGCCCTTTTTATATATTTTGATTCTGCATCAAAAGCTGAAAATATGTAGTCTCGAAGTCATTTCGAGAAATTGACGTTTTAAGTTTCTGTTTCCAAATTCAAACGGATGTATCTTCGCCAATAATTGTCAGAAGTCAGAATTTCTTTCAACATTATGAAGCCCTTTTTATATATTTTGATTCTGCATCAAAAGCTGAAAATATGTAGTCTCGAAGTCATTTCGCGAAATTGACGTTTTAAGTTTCTGTTTCCAAATTCAAACGGATGTATCTTCGCCAATAATTGTCAGAAGTTAGAATTGCTTTCAACATTATGAAGCCCTTTTTATATATTTTGATTCTGCATCAAAAGCTGAAAATATGTAGTCTCGAAGTCATTTCGAGAAATTGACGTTTTAAGTTTCTGTTTCCAAATTCAAACGGATGTATCTTCGCCAATAATTGTCAGAAGTTAGAATTTCTTTCAACATTATGAAGCCCTTGTTATATATTTTGATTCTGCATCAAAAGCTGAAAATATGTAGTCTCGAAGTCATTTCGAGAAATTGACGTTTTAAGTTTCTGTTTCCAAATTCAAACGGATGTATCTTCGCCAATAATTGTCAGAAGTTAGAATTTCTTTCAACATTATGAAGCCCTTTTTATATATTTTGACTCTGCATCAAAAGCTGAAAATATGTAGTCTCGAAGTCATTTCGAGAAATTGACGTTTTAAGTTTCTGTTTCCAAATTCAAACGGATGTATTTTCGCCAATAATTGTCAGAAGTTAGAATTTCTTTCAGCATTATGAAGCCCTTTTTATATATTTTGACTCTGCATCAAAAGCTGAAAATATGTAGTCTCGAAGTCATTTTGAGAAATTGACGTTTTAAGTTTCTGTTTCCAAATTCAAACGGATGTATCTTCGCCAATAATTGTCAGAAGTTAGAATTTCTTTCAACATTATGAAGCCCTTTTTATATATTTTGATTCTGCATCAAAAGCTGAAAATATGTAGTCTCGAAGTGATTTCGAGAAATTGACGTTTTAAGTTTCTGTTTCCAAATTCAAACGGATGTATCTTCGCCAATAATTGTCAGAAGTTAGAATTTCTTTCAACATTATGAAGCCCTTTTTATATATTTTGATTCTGCATCAAAAGCTGAAAATATGTAGTCTCGAAGTCATTTCGAGATATTGACGTTTTAAGTTTCTGTTTCCAAATTCAAACGGATGTATCTTCGCCAATAATTGTCAGAAGTTAGAATTACTTTCAACATTATGAAGCCCTTTTTATATATTTTGATTCTGCATCAAAAGCTGAAAATATGTAGTCTCGAAGTCATTTCGAGAAATTGACGTTTTAAGTTTCGGTTTCCAAATTCAAACGGATGTATCTTCGCCAATAATTGTCAGAAGTTAGAATTTCTTTCAACATTATGAAGCCCTTTTTATATATTTTGATTCTGCATCAAAAGCTGAAAATATGTAGTCTCGAAGTCATTTCGAGAAATTGACGTTTTAAGTTTCTGTTTCCAAATTCAAACGGATGTATCTTCGCCAATAATTGTCAGAAGTCAGAATTTCTTTCAACATTATGAAGCCCTTTTTATATATTTTGATTCTGCATCAAAAGCTGAAAATATGTAGTCTCGAAGTCATTTCGAGAAATCAACGTTTTAAGTTTCTGTTCCCAAATTCAAACGGATGTATCTTCGCCAATAATTGTCAGAAGTTAGAATTTCTTTCAAAATTATGAAGCCCTTTTTATATATTTTGACTCTGCATCAAAAGCTGAAAATATGTCGTCTCGAAGTCATTTCGAGAAATTGACGTTTTAAGTTTCTGTTTCCAAATTCAAACGGATGAATCTTCGCCAATAATTGTCAGAAGTTAGAATTTCTTTCAACATTATGAAGCCCTTTTTATATATTTTAACTCTGCATCAAAAGCTGAAAATATGTAGTCTCGAAGTCATTTTGAGAAATTGACGTTTTAAGTTTCTGTTTCCAAATTCAAACGGATGTATCTTCGCCAATAATTGTCAGAAGTTAGAATTTCTTTCAACATTATGAAGCCCTTTTTATATATTTTGATTCTGCATCAAAAGCTGAAAATATGTAGTCTCGAAGTGATTTCGAGAAATTGACGTTTTAAGTTTCTGTTTCCAAATTCAAACGGATGTATCTTCGCCAATAATTGTCAGAAGTTAGAATTTCTTTCAACATCATGAAGCCCTTTTTATATATTTTGATTCTGCATCAAAAGCTGAAAATATGTAGTCTCGAAGTCATTTCGAGAAATTGACGTTTTAAGTTTCGGTTTCCAAATTCAACCGGATGTATCTTCGCCAATAATTGTCAGAAATTAGAATTTCTTTCAAAATTATGAAGCCCTTTTTATATATATTGATTCTGCATCAAAAGCTGAAAATATGTAGTCTCGAAGTCATTTCGAGAAATTGACGTTTTAAGTTTCTGTTTCCAAATTCAAACGGATGTATCTTCGCCAAAAATTGTCAGAAGTCAGAATTTCTTTCAACATTATGAAGCCCTTTTTATATATTTTGATGCTGCATCAAAAGCTGAAAATATGTAGTCTCGAAGTCAATTCGAGAAATTGACGTTTTAAGTTTCTGTTTCAAAATTCAAATGGATGTATCTTCGCCAATAATTGTCAGAAGTTAGAATTTCTTTCAGCATTATGAAGCCTTTTTTATATATTTTGATTCTGCACCAAAAGCTGAAAATATGTAGTCGCGAAGTCATTTCGAGAAATTGACGTTTTAAGTTTCTGTTTCCAAATTCAAACGGTTGTATCTTCGTCAATAATTGTCAGAAGTTAGAATTTCTTTCAACATTATGAAGCCCTTTTTTATATATTTTGACTCTGCATCAAAAGCTGAAAATATGTAGTCTCGAAGTCATTTTGAGAAATTGACGTCTTTAAGTTTTCTGATTCCAAATTCAAACGGACGTATCTTCTCCAAAAATTGTCAGAAGTTAGAATTTCTTTCAACATTATGAAGCCCTTTTTATATATTTTGATTCTGCATCAAAAGCTGAAAATATGTAGTCTCGAAGTCATTTCGAGAAATTAACGTTTTAAGTTTCTGTTCCCAAATTCAAACGGATGTATCTTCGCCAATAATTGTCAGAAGTTAGAATTTCTTTCAACATTATGAAGCCCTTTTTATATATTTTAACTCTGCATCAAAAGCTGAAAATATGTAGTCTCGAAGTCATTTCGAGAAATTGACGTTTTAAGTTTCTGTTTCCAAATTCAAACGGATGAATCTTCGCCAATAATTGTCAGAAGTTAGAATTTCTTTCAACATTATGAAGCCTTTTTATATATTTTGATTCTGCATCAAAAGCTGAAAATATGTAGTCTCGAAGTGATTTCGAGAAATTGACGTTTAAGTTTCTGTTTCAAATTCAAACGGATGTATCTTCGCCATAATTGTCAGAGTAGAATTTCTTTCACATCATGAAGCCCTTTTTTATATATTTTGATTCTGCATCAAAAGCTGAAAATATGTAGTCTCGAAGTCATTTCGAGAATTGACGTTTTAAGTTTCGGTTTCCAAATTCAACCGGATGTATCTTCGCCAATAATTGTCAGAAATTAGAATTTCTTTCAAAATTATGAAGCCCTTTTTATATATATTGATTCTGCATCAAAAGCTGAAAATATGTAGTCTCGAAGTCATTTCGAGAAATTGACGTTTTAAGTTTCTGTTTCCAAATTCAAACGGATGTATCTTCGCCAAAAATTGTCAGAAGTCAGAATTTCTTTCAACATTATGAAGCCCTTTTTATATATTTTGATGCTGCATCAAAAGCTGAAAATATGTAGTCTCGAAGTCAATTCGAGAAATTGACGTTTTAAGTTTCTGTTTCAAAATTCAAATGGATGTATCTTCGCCAATAATTGTCAGAAGTTAGAATTTCTTTCAGCATTATGAAGCCTTTTTTATATATTTTGATTCTGCACCAAAAGCTGAAAATATGTAGTCGCGAAGTCATTTCGAGAAATTGACGTTTTAAGTTTCTGTTTCCAAATTCAAACGGTTGTATCTTCGTCAATAATTGTCAGAAGTTAGAATTTCTTTCAACATTATGAAGCCCTTTTTTATATATTTTGACTCTGCATCAAAAGCTGAAAATATGTAGTCTCGAAGTCATTTTGAGAAATTGACGTTTTAAGTTTCTGTTTCCAAATTCAAACGGTTGTATCTTCGTCAATAATTGTCAGAAGTTAGAATTTCTTTCAACATTATGAAGCCCTTTTTATATATTTTGATTCTGCATCAAAAGCTGAAAATAGTCGTCTCGAAGTCATTTCGAGAAATGACGTTTAAGTTCTGTCTCCCAAATTCAAACGGATGAATCTTCGCCAATAATTGTCAGAAGTTAGAATTCTTTCAACATTATGAAGCCCTTTTTATATATTTTGATTCTGCATCAAAAGCTGAAAATATGTAGTCTCGAAGTCAATTCGAGAAATTAACGTTTTAAGTTTCTGTTTCCAAATTCAAACGTATGTATCTTCGCCAATAATTGTCAGAAGTTAGAATTTCTTTCAACATTATGAAGCCCTTTTTATATATTTTGATTCTGCATCAAAAGCTGAGAATATGTAGTCTCGAAGTCAATTCGAGAAATTGACGTTTTAAGTTTCTGTTTCCAAATTCAAACGGATGTATCTTCGCCAATAATTGTCAGAAGTTAGAATTTCTTTCAACATTATGAAGCCCTTTTTATATATTTTGATTCTGCATCGAAAGCTGAAAATATGTAGTCTCGAAGTCATTTCGAGAAATTGACGTTTTAAGTTTCTGTTTCCAAATTCAAACGGATGTATCTTCGCCAATAATTGTCAGAAGTTAGAATTTCTTTCAACATTATGAAGCCCTTTTTATATATTTTGATTCTGCATCAAAAGCTGAAAACATGTAGTCTCGAAGTCATTTCGAGAAATTGACGTTTTAAGTTTCTGTTTCCAAATTCAAACGGATGTATCTTCGCCAATAATTGTCAGAAGTCAGAATTTCTTTCAACATTATGAAGCCCTTTTATATATTTTGATTCTGCATCAAAAGCTGAAAATATGTAGTCTCGAAGTCAATTCGAGAAATTAACGTTTTAAGTTTCTGTTTCCAAATTCAAACGGATGTATCTTCGCCAATAATTGTCAGAAGTTAGAATTTCTTTCAACATTATGAAGCCCTTTTTATATATTTTGACTCTGCATCAAAAGCTGAGAATATGTAGTCTCGAAGTCATTTCGAGAAATTGACGTTTTAAGTTTCTGTTTCCAAATTCAAACGGATGTATCTTCGCCAATAATTGTCAGAAGTTAGAATTTCTTTCAACAATTTGAAGCCCTTTTTATATATTTTGATTCTGCATCAAAAGCTGAAAATATGTAGTCTCGAAGTCATTTCGAAAAATTGACGATTTAAGTTTCTGTTTCCAAATTCAAACGGATGTATCTTCGCCAATAATTGTCAGAAGTTAGAATTTCTTTCAGCATTATGAAGCCTTTTTTTATATATTTTGATTCTGCATCAAAAGCTGAAAATATGTAGTCTCGAAGTCATTTCGAGAAATTGACGTTTTAAGTTTCTGTTTCCAAATTCAAACGGATGTATCTTCGCCAATAATTGTCAGAAGTTAGAATTTCTTTCAGCATTATGAAGCCTTTTTTATATATTTTGATTCTGCATCAAAAGCTGAAAATATGTAGTCTCGAAGTCATTTCGAGAAATTGACGTTTTAAGTTTCTGTTTCCAAATTCAAACGGTTGTATCTTCGCCAATAATTGTCAGAAGTTAGAATTTCTTTCAACATTATGAAGCCCTTTTTATATATTTTGACTCTGCATCAAAAGCTGAATATATGTAGTCTCGAAGTCAATTCGAGAAATTGACGTTTTAAATTTCTGTTTCCAAATTCAAACGGATGTATCTTCGCCAATAATTGTCAGAAGTTAGAATTTCTTTCAACATTATGAAGCCCTTTTTATATATTTTGATTCTGCATCAAAAGCTGAAAATATGTAGTCTCGAAGTCATTTCGAGAAATTTACGTGTTAAGTTTCTGTTTCCAAATTCAAACGGATGTATCTTCGCCAATAATTGTCAGAAGTTAGAATTTCTTTCAACAATATGAAGCCCTTTTTATATATTTTTGATTCTGCATCAAAAGCTGAAAATATGTAGTCTCGAAGTCATTTCGAGAAATTGACGTTTTAAGTTTCTGTTTCCAAATTCAAATGGATGTATCTTCGCCAATAATTGTCAGAAGTTAGAATTTCTTTCAGCATTATGAAGCCCTTTTTATATTTTGATTCTGCATCGAAAGCTGAAAATATGTAGTCTCGAAGTCATTTCGAGAAATTGACGTTTTAAGTTTCTGTTTCCAAATTCAAACGGTTGTATCTTCGTCAATAATTGTCAGAAGTTAGAATTTCTTTCAACATTATGAAGCCCTTTTTATATATTTTGATTCTGCATCAAAAGCTGAAAATATGTAGTCTCGAAGTGATTTCGAGAAATTGACGTTTTAAGTTTCTGTTTCCAAATTCAAACGGATGTATCTTCGCCAATAATTGTCAGAAGTTAGAATTTCTTTCAACATCATGAAGCCCTTTTTATATATTTTGACTCTGCATCAAAAGCTGAAAATATGTAGTCTCGAAGTCCATTTCGAGAAATTGACGTTTTAAGTTTCTGTTTCCAAATTCAAACGGATGTATCTTCGCCAATAATTGTCAGAAGTTAGAATTTCTTTCAAAATTATGAAGCCCTTTTTATATATTTTGACTCTGCATCAAAAGCTGAAAATATGTAGTCTCGAAGTCATTTCGAGAAATTGACGTTTTAAGTTTCTGTTTCCAAATTCAAACGGATGTATCTTCGCCAATAATTGTCAGAAGTCAGAATTTCTTTCAACATTATGAAGCCCTTTTTATATATTTTGATTCTGCATCAAAAGCTGAAAATATGTAGTCTCGAAGTCAATTCGAGAAATTGACGTTTTAAGTTTCTGTTTCCAAATTCAAACGGATGTATCTTCGCCAATAATTGTCAGAAGTTAGAATTTCTTTCAGCATTATGAAGCCCTTTTTATATATTTTGATTCTGCACCAAAAGCTGAAAATATGTAGTCTCGAAGTCATTTCGAGAAATTGACGTTTTAAGTTTCTGTTTCCAAATTCAAACGGTTGTATCTTCGTCAATAATGTCCAAAGTCAGAATTTCTTTCAACATTATGAAGCCCTTTTTATATATATTGATTCTGCATCAAAAGTTGAAAATATGTATTCTTGAAATAAATTCGAGAAATTGACGTTTTAAGTTTCTGTTTCCAAATTCAAACGGTTGTATCTTCGTCAATAATGTCCAAAGTCAGAATTTCTTTCAACATTATGAAGCCTTATTTATATATATTGATTCTGCATCAAAAGTTGAAAATATGTATTCTTGAAATAAATTCGAGAAATTGACGTTTTAAGTTTCTGTTTCCAAATTCAAACGGTTGTATCTTCGCCAATAATTGTCAAAAGTTAGAATTTCTTTCAACATTATGAAGCCCTTTTTATATATTTTGATTCTGCATCAAAAGCTGAAAATATGTAGTCTCGAAGTCATTTCGAGAAATTAACGTTTTAAGTTTCTGTTTCCAAATTCAAACGGATGTATCTTCGCCAATAATTGTCAGAAGTTAGAATTTCTTTCAACATTATGAAGCCCTTTTTATATATTTTGACTCTGCATCAAAAGCTGAGAATATGTAGTCTCGAAGTCATTTCGAGAAATTGACGTTTTAAGTTTCTGTTTCCAAATTCAAACGGATGTATCTTCGCCAATAATTGTCAGAAGTTAGAATTTCTTTCAACATTATGAAGCCCTTTTTATATATTTTGATTCTGCATCGAAAGCTGAAAATATGTAGTCTTGAAGTCATTTCGAGAAATTGACGTTTTAAGTTTCTGTTTCCAAATTCAAACGGATGTATCTTCGCCAATAATTGTCAGAAGTTAGAATTTCTTTCAACATTATGAAGCCCTTTTTATATATTTTGATTCTGCATCAAAAGCTGAAAACATGTAGTCTCGAAGTCATTTCGAGAAATTGACGTTTTAAGTTTCTGTTTCCAAATTCAAACGGATGTATCTTCGCCAATAATTGTCAGAAGTTAGAATTTCTTTCAACATTATGAAGCCCTTTTTATATATTTTGATTCTGCATCAAAAGCTGAAAATATGTAGTCTCGAAGTCAATTCGAGAAATTAACGTTTTAAGTTTCTGTTTCCAAATTCAAACGGATGTATCTTCGCCAATAATTGTCAGAAGTTAGAATTTCTTTCAACATTATGAAGACCTTTTTATATATTTTGACTCTGCATCAAAAGCTGAAAATATGTAGTCTCGAAGTCATTTCGAGAAATTGACGTTTTAAGTTTCTGTTTCCAAATTCAAACGGATGTATCTTCGCCAATAATTGTCAGAAGTTAGAATTTCTTTCAACAATTTGAAGCCCTTTTTATATATTTTGATTCTGCATCAAAAGCTGAAATTATGTAGTCTCGAAGTCATTTCGAAAAATTGACGATTTAAGTTTCTGTTTCCAAATTCAAACGGATGTATCTTCGCCAATAATTGTCAGAAGTTAGAATTTCTTTCAGCATTATGAAGCCTTTTTTTATATATTTTGATTCTGCATCAAAAGCTGAAAATATGTAGTCTCGAAGTCATTTCGAGAAATTGACGTTTTAAGTTTCTGTTTCCAAATTCAAACGGATGTATCTTCGCCAATAATTGTCAGAAGTTAGAATTTCTTTCAGCATTATGAAGCCTATTTTATATATTTTGATTCTGCATCAAAAGCTGAAAATATGTAGTCTCGAAGTCATTTCGAGAAATTGACGTTTTAAGTTTCTGTTTCCAAATTCAAATGGATGTATCTTCGTCAATAATTGTCAGAAGTTAGAATTTCTTTCAACATTATGAAGCCCTTTTTATATATTTTGACTCTGCATCAAAAGCTGAATATATGTAGTTTTGAAGTCAATTCGAGAAATTAACGTTTTAAATTTCTGTTCCCAAATTCAAACGGATGTATCTTCGCCAATAATTGTCAGAAGTTAGAATTTCTTTCAACATTATGAAGCCCTTTTTATATATTTTGATTCTGCATCAAAGCTGAAAATATGTAGTCTCGAAGTCATTTCGAGAAATTGACGTTTTAAGTTTCTGTTTCCAAATTCAAACGGATGTATCTTCGCCAATAATTGTCAGAAGTTAGAATTTCTTTCAACAATATGAAGCCCTTTTTATACATTTTGACTCTGCATCAAAAGCTGAGAATATGTAGTCTCGAAGTCATTTCGAGAAATTGACGTTTTAAGTTTCTGTTTCCAAATTCAAATGGATGTATCTTCGCCAATAATTGTCAGAAGTTAGAATTTCTTTCAGCATTATGAAGCCCTTTTTATATTTTGATTCTGCATCGAAAGCTGAAAATATGTAGTCTCGAAGTCATTTCGAGAAATTGACGTTTTAAGTTTCTGTTTCCAAATTCAAACAGTTGTATCTTCGTCAATAATTGTCAGAAGTTAGAATTTCTTTCAACATTATGAAGCCCTTTTTATATATTTTGACTCTGCATCAAAAGCTGAAAATATGTAGTCTCGAAGTCATTTTGAGAAATTGACGTTTTAAGTTTCTGTTTCTAAATTCAAACGGACGTATCTTCTCCAAAAATTGTCAGAAGTTAGAATTTCTTTCAACATTATGAAGCCCTTTTTATATATTTTGATTCTGCATCAAAAGCTGAAAATATGTAGTCTCGAAGTCATTTCGAGAAAATTGACGTTTTAAGTTTCTGTTTCCAAATTCAAACAGATGTATCTTCGCCAATAATTGTCAGAAGTCAGAATTTCTTTCAACATTATGAAGCCCTTTTTATATATTTTGATTCTGCATCAAAAGCTGAAAATATGTAGTCTCGAAGTCATTTCGAGAAATTGACGTTTTAAGTTTCTGTTTCCAAATTCAAACAGATGTATCTTCGCCAATAATTGTCAGAAGTCAGAATTTCTTTCAACATTATGAAGCCCTTTTTATATATTTTGATTCTGCATCAAAAGCTGAAAATATGTATTCTTGAAATAAATTCGAGAAATTGACGTTTTAAGTTTCTGTTTCCAAATTCAAACGGTTGTATCTTCGTCAATAATGTCCAAAGTCAGAATTTCTTTCAACATTATGAAGCCCTTTTTATATATTTTGAGACTGCATCAAAAGCTGAAAATATGTAGTCTCGAAGTCATTTCGAGAAATTGACGTTTTAAGTTTCTGTTTCCAAATTCAAAACGGATGTATCTTCGCCAATAATTGTCAGAAGTTAGAATTTCTTTCAATATTATGAAGCTCTTTTTATATATTTTGACTCTGCATCAAAAGCTGAAAATATGTAGTCTCGAAGCCAATTCGAGAAGTTAACGTTTTAAGTTTCTGTTCCCAAATTCAAACGGATGTATCTTCGCCAATAATTGTCAGAAGTTAGAATTTCTTTCAGCATTATGAAGCCCTTTTTATATATTTTGATTCTGCATCAAAAGCTGAAAATATGTAGTCTCGAAGTCATTTCGAGAAATTGACGTTTTAAGTTTCTGTTTCCAAATTCAAACGGATGTATCTTCGCCAATAATTGTCAGAAGTTAGAATTTCTTTCAACATTATGAAGCCCTTTTTATATATTTTGACTCTGCATCAAAAGCTGAATATATGTAGTCTCGAAGTCAATTCGAGAAATTAACGTTTTAAATTTCTGTTCCCAAATTCAAACGGATGTATCTTCGCCAATAATTGTCAGAAGTTAGAATTTCTTTCAACATTATGAAGCCCTTTTTATATATTTTGATTCTGCATCAAAGCTGAAAATATGTAGTCTCGAAGTCATTTCGAGAAATTGACGTTTTAAGTTTCTGTTTCCGAATTCAAACGGACGTATCTTCGCCAATAATTGTCAGAAGTTAGAATTTCTTTCAACATTATGAAGCCCTTTTTATACATTTTGACTCTGCATCAAAAGCTGAGAATATGTAGTCTCGAAGTCATTTCGAGAAATTGACGTTTTAAGTTTCTGTTTCCAAATTCAAACGGATGTATCTTCGCCAATAATTGTCAGAAGTTAGAATTTCTTTCAACATTATGAAGCCCTTTTTATATTTTGATTCTGCATCAAAAGTTGAAAATTTTTAGTCTCGAAGTCATTTCGAGATATTGGCGTTTTAAGTTTATTTTCCCAAATTCAAACGGATGTATCTTCGCCAATAATTGTCAGAAGTCAGAATTTCTTTCAGCATTATGAAGCCTTTTTTATATATTTTGATTCTGCACCAAAAGCTGAAAATATGTAGTCGCGAAGTCATTTCGAGAAATTGACGTTTTAAGTTTCTGTTTCCAAATTCAAACGGTTGTATCTTCTCCAATAATTGTCAGAAGTTAGAATTTCTTTCAACATTATGAAGCCCTTTTTATATATTTTGACTCTGCATCAAAAGCTGAAAATATGTAGTCTCGAAGTCATTTTGAGAAATTGACGTTTTAAGTTTCTGTTTCCAAATTCAAACGGACGTATCTTCTCCAAAAATTGTCAGAAGTCAGAATTTCTTTCAACATTATGAAGCCCTTTTTATATATTTTGATTCTGCATCAAAAGCTGAAAATATGTAGTCTCGAAGTCATTTCGAGAAATTGACGTTTTAAGTTTCTGTTTCCAAATTCAAACAGATGTATCTTCGCCAATAATTGTCAGAAGTCAGAATTTCTTTCAACATTATGAAGCCCTTTTTATATATTTTGATTCTGCATCAAAAGCTGAAAATATGTAGTCTCGAAGTCATTTCGAGAAATTGACGTTTTAAGTTTCTGTTTCCAAATTCAAACAGATGTATCTTCGCCAATAATTGTCAGAAGTTAGAATTTCTTTCAACATTATGAAGCCCTTTTTATATATTTTGATTCTGCATCAAAAGCTGAAAATATGTAGTCTCGAAGTCATTTCGAGAAATTGACGTTTTAAGTTTCTGTTTCCAAATTCAAACGGATGTATCTTCGCCAATAATTGTCAGAAGTTAGAATTTCTTTCAACATTATGAAGCCCTTTTTATATATTTTGATTCTGCATCAAAAGCTGAAAATATGTAGTCTCGAAGTCATTTCGAGAAATTGACGTTTTAAGTTTCTGTTTCCAAATTCAAACGGATGTATCTTCGCCAATAATTGTCAGAAGTTAGAATTTCTTTCAACATTATGAAGCCCTTTTTATATATTTTGACTGCTGCATCAAAAGCTGAAAATATGTAGTCTCGAAGTCAATTCGAGAAATTAACGTTTTAAGTTTCTGTTTCAAAATTCAAATGGATGTATCTTCGCCAATAATTGTCAGAAGTTAGAATTTCTTTCAACATTATGAAGCCCTTTTTATATATTTTGATTCTGCACCAAAAGCCGAAAATATGTAGTCTCGAAGTCATTTCGAGATATTGACGTTTTAACTTTCTGTTTCCAAATTCAAACGGATGTATCTTCGCCAATAATTGTCAGAAGTTAGAATTTCTTTCAACATTATGAAGCCCTTTTTATATATTTTGACTCTGCATCAAAAGCTGAAAATATGTAGTCTCGAAGTCATTTTGAGAAATTGACGTTTTAAGTTTCTGTTTCCAAATTCAAACGGATGTATCTTCGCCAATAATTGTCAGAAGTTAGAATTTCTTTCAACATTATGAAGCCCTTTTTATATATTTTGATTCTGCATCAAAAGCTGAAAATATGTAGTCTCGAAGTCATTTCGAGAAATTGACGTTTTAAGTTTCTGTTTCCAAATTCAAACGGATGTATCTTCGCCAATAATTGTCAGAAGTTAGAATTTCTTTCAACATTATGAAGCCCTTTTTATATATTTTGATTCTGCATCAAAAGCTGAAAATATGTAGTCTCGAAGTCAATTCGAGAAATTAACGTTTTAAGTTTCTGTTTCCAAATTCAAACGGATGTATCTTCGCCAATAATTGTCAGAAGTTAGAATTTCTTTCAACATTATGAAGCCCTTTTTATATATTTTGACTCTGCATCAAAAGCTGAGAATATGTAGTCTCGAAGTCATTTCGAGAAATTGACGTTTTAAGTTTCTGTTTCCAAATTCAAACGGATGTATCTTCGCCAATAATTGTCAGAAGTTAGAATTTCTTTCAACATTATGAAGCCCTTTTTATATATTTTGATTCTGCATCAAAAGCTGAAAATATGTAGTCTCGAAGTCATTTCGAGAAATTGACGTTTTAAGTTTCTGTTTCCAAATTCAAACGGATGTATCTTCGCCAATAATTGTCAGAAGTTAGAATTTCTTTCAACATTATGAAGCCCTTTTTATATATTTTGATTCTGCATCAAAAGCTGAAAATATGTAGTCTCGAAGTCATTTCGAGAAATTGACGTTTTAAGTTTCTGTTTCCAAATTCAAACGGATGTATCTTCGCCAATAATTGTCAGAAGTCAGAATTTCTTTCAACATTATGAAGCCCTTTTATATATTTTGATTCTGCATCAAAAGCTGAAAATATGTAGTCTCGAAGTCAATTCGAGAAATTAACGTTTTAAGTTTCTGTTTCCAAATTCAAACGGATGTATCTTCGCCAATAATTGTCAGAAGTTAGAATTTCTTTCAACATTATGAAGCCCTTTTTATATATTTTGACTCTGCATCAAAAGCTGAGAATATGTAGTCTCGAAGTCATTTCGAGAAATTGACGTTTTAAGTTTCTGTTTCCAAATTCAAACGGATGTATCTTCGCCAATAATTGTCAGAAGTTAGAATTTCTTTCAACAATTTGAAGCCCTTTTTATATATTTTGATTCTGCATCAAAAGCTGAAATTATGTAGTCTCGAAGTCATTTCGAAAAATTGACGATTTAAGTTTCTGTTTCCAAATTCAAACGGATGTATCTTCGCCAATAATTGTCAGAAGTTAGAATTTCTTTCAGCATTATGAAGCCCTTTTTTATATATTTTGATTCTGCATCAAAAGCTGAAAATATGTAGTCTCGAAGTCATTTCGAGAAATTGACGTTTTAAGTTTCTGTTTCCAAATTCAAACGGATGTATCTTCGCCAATAATTGTCAGAAGTTAGAATTTCTTTCAGCATTATGAAGCCTATTTTATATATTTTGATTCTGCATCAAAAGCTGAAAATATGTAGTCTCGAAGTCATTTCGAGAAATTGACGTTTTAAGTTTCTGTTTCCAAATTCAAACGGATGTATCTTCGTCAATAATTGTCAGAAGTTAGAATTTCTTTCAACATTATGAAGCCCTTTTTATATATTTTGACTCTGCATCAAAAGCTGAATATATGTAGTCTCGAAGTCAATTCGAGAAATTAACGTTTTAAATTTCTGTTCCCAAATTCAAACGGATGTATCTTCGCCAATAATTGTCAGAAGTTAGAATTTCTTTCAACATTATGAAGCCCTTTTTATATATTTTGATTCTGCATCAAAGCTGAAAATATGTAGTCTCGAAGTCATTTCGAGAAATTGACGTTTTAAGTTTCTGTTTCCAAATTCAAACGGATGTATCTTCGCCAATAATTGTCAGAAGTTAGAATTTCTTTCAACAATATGAAGCCCTTTTTATACATTTTGACTCTGCATCAAAAGCTGAGAATATGTAGTCTCGAAGTCATTTCGAGAAATTGACGTTTTAAGTTTCTGTTTCCAAATTCAAACGGATGTATCTTCGCCAATAATTGTCAGAAGTTAGAATTTCTTTCAGCATTATGAAGCCCTTTTTATATTTTGATTCTGCATCGAAAGCTGAAAATATGTAGTCTCGAAGTCATTTCGAGAAATTGACGTTTTAAGTTTCTGTTTCCAAATTCAAACAGTTGTATCTTCGTCAATAATTGTCAGAAGTTAGAATTTCTTTCAACATTATGAAGCCCTTTTTATATATTTTGACTCTGCATCAAAAGCTGAAAATATGTAGTCTCGAAGTCATTTTGAGAAATTGACGTTTTAAGTTTCTGTTTCTAAATTCAAACGGATGTATCTTCTCCAAAAATTGTCAGAAGTTAGAATTTCTTTCAACATTATGAAGCCCTTTTTATATATTTTGACTATGCATCAAAAGCTGAAAATATGTAGTCTCGAAGTCATTTCGAGAAATTGACGTTTTAAGTTTCTGTTTCCAAATTCAAACAGATGTATCTTCGCCAATAATTGTCAGAAGTCAGAATTTCTTTCAACATTATGAAGCCCTTTTTATATATTTTGATTCTGCATCAAAAGCTGATTATATGGAGTCTCGAAGTCATTTCGCGAAATTGACGTTTTAAGTTTCTGTTTCCAAATTCAAACGGATGTATCTTCGCCAATAATTGTCAGAAGTCAGAATTTCTTTCAACATTATGAAGCCCTTTTTATATATTTTGATTCTGCATCAAAAGCTGAAAATATGTAGTCTCGAAGTCATTTCGAGAAATTGACGTTTTAAGTTTCTGTTTCCAAATTCAAACGGTTGTATCTTCGTCAATAATTGTCAGAAGTTAGAATTTCTTTCAACATTATGAAGCCCTTTTTATATATTTTGAGACTGCATCAAAAGCTGAAATTATGTAGTCTCGAAGTCATTTCGAGAAATTGACGTTTTAAGTTTCTGTTTCCAAATTCAAACGGATGTATCTTCGCCAATAATTGTCAGAAGTTAGAATTTCTTTCAATATTATGAAGCTCTTTTTATATATTTTGACTCTGCATCAAAAGCTGAAAATATGTAGTCTCGAAGTCATTTCGAGAAATTGACGTTTTAAGTTTCGGTTTCCAAATTCAAACGGATGTATCTTCGCCAATAATTGGCAGAAGTCAGAATTTCTTTCAGCATTATGAAGCCCTTTTTATATATTTTGACTCTGCATCAAAAGCTGAAAATATGTAGTCGCGAAGTCATTTCGAGAAATTGACGTTTTAAGTTTCTGTTTCCAAATTCAAACGGATGTATCTTCGCCAATAATTGTCAGAAGTTAGAATTTCTTTCAACATTATGAAGCCCTTTTTATATATTTTGACTCTGCATCAAAAGCTGAAAATATGTAGTCTCGAAGTCATTTCGAGAAATTGACGTTTTAAGTTTCTGTTTCCAAATTCAAACGGATGTATCTTCGCCAATAATTGTCAGAAGTTAGAATTTCTTTCAACAATATGAAGCCCTTTTTATATATTTTGATTCTGCATCAAAAGCTGAAAATATGTAGTCTCGAAGTCATTTCGAGAAATTGACGTTTTAAGTTTCTGTTTCCAAATTCAAACGGATGTATCTTCGCCAATAATTGTCAGCAGTTAGAATTTCTTTCAACATTATGAAGCCCTTTTTATATTTTGATTCTGCATCAAAAGCTGAAAATATGTAGTCTCGAAGTCATTTCGAGAAATTGACGTCTGAAGTTTCTGTTTCCAAATTCAAACGGATGTATCTTCGCCAATAATTGTCAGAAGTTAGAATTTCTTTCAGCATTATGAAGCCCTTTTTTATATATTTTGATTCTGCACCAAAAGCTGAAAATATGTAGTCGCGAAGTCATTTCGAGAAATTGACGTTTTAAGTTTCTGTTTCCAAATTCAAACGGTTGTATCTTCGTCAATAATTGTCAGAAGTTAGAATTTCTTTCAACATTATGAAGCCCTTTTTATATATTTTGACTCTGCATCAAAAGCTGAAAATATGTAGTCTCGAAGTCATTTTGAGAAATTGACGTTTTAAGTTTCTGTTTCCAAATTCAAACGGACGTATCTTCTCCAAAAATTGTCAGAAGTTAGAATTTCTTTCAACATTATGAAGCCCTTTTTATATATTTTGATTCTGCATCAAAAGCTGAAAATATGTAGTCTCGAAGTCATTTCGAGAAATTGACGTTTTAAGTTTCTGTTTCCAAATTCAAACAGATGTATCTTCGCCAATAATTGTCAGAAGTTAGAATTTCTTTCAACATTATGAAGCCCTTTTTATATATTTTGATTCTGCATCAAAAGCTGAAAATATGTAGTCTCGAAGTCATTTCGAGAAATTGACGTTTTAAGTTTCTGTTTCCAAATTCAAACAGATGTATCTTCGCCAATAATTGTCAGAAGTTAGAATTTCTTTCAACATTATGAAGCCCTTTTTATATATTTTGATTCTGCATCAAAAGCTGAAAATATGTAGTCTCGAAGTCATTTCGAGAAATTGACGTTTTAAGTTTCTGTTTCCAAATTCAAACGGATGTATCTTCGCCAATAATTGTCAGAAGTTAGAATTTCTTTCAACATTATGAAGCCCTTTTTATATATTTTGAGACTGCATCAAAAGCTGAAATTATGTAGTCTCGAAGTCATTTCGAGAAATTGACGTTTTAAGTTTCTGTTTCCAAATTCAAACGGATGTATCTTCGCCAATAATTGTCAGAAGTTAAAATTTCTTTCAATATTATGAAGCTCTTTTTATATATTTTGACTCTGCATCAAAAGCTGAAAATATGTAGTCTCGAAGCCAATTCGAGAAGTTAACGTTTTAAGTTTCTGTTCCCAAATTCAAACGGATGTATCTTCGCCAATAATTGTCAGAAGTTAGAATTTCTTTCAACATTATGAAGCCCTTTTTATATATTTTGATTCTGCATCAAAAGCTGAAAATATGTAGTCTCGAAGTCATTTCGAGAAATTGACGTTTTAAGTTTCTGTTTCCAAATTCAAACGGATGTATCTTCGCCAATAATTGTCAGAAGTTAGAATTTCTTTCAACATTATGAAGCCCTTTTTATATATTTTGACTCTGCATCAAAAGCTGAAAATATGTAGTCTCGAAGTCATTTCGAGAAATTGACGTTTTAAGTTTCTGTTTCCAAATTCAAACGGATGTATCTTCGCCAATAATTGTCAGAAGTTAGCATTTCTTTGAACATTATGTAGCCCTTTTTATATATTTTGATTCTGCATCAAAAGCTGAAAATATATAGTCTCGAAGTCATTTCGAGAAATTGACGTTTTAAGTTTCTGTTTCCAAATTCAAACGGATGTATCTTCGCCAATAATTGTCAGAAGTTAGAATTTCTTTCAACATTATGAAGCCCTTTTTATATATTTTGATTCTGCATCAAAAGCTGAAAATATGTAGTCTCGAAGTCATTTCGAGAAATTGACGTTTTAAGTTTCTGTTTCCAAATTCAAACGGATGTATCTTCGCCAATAATTGTCAGAAGTTAGAATTTCTTTAAACATTATGAAGCCCTTTTTATATATTTTGACTCTGCATCAAAAG
>NW_025063006.1:0-20902 GCF_018153295.1 Drosophila grimshawi
GAAATTCTAACTTCTGACAATTATTGGCGAAGATACATCCGTTTGAATTTGGAAACAGAAACTTAAAACGTCGATTTCTCGAAATGACTTCGAGACTACATATTTTCAGCTTTTGATGCAGAGTCAAAATACTCGTATATAAAAAGGGCTTCATAATGTTGAAAGAAATTCTAACTTCTGACAATTATTGGCGAAGATACATCCGTTTGAATTTGGGAAAATAAACTTAAAACGCCAATATCTCGAAATGACTTCGCGACTACATATTTTCAGCTTTTGATGCAGAATCAAAATATATAAAATGGGGTTCATAATGTTGCAAGAAATTCTGACTTCTGACAATTATTGGCGAAGATACATCCGTTTGAATTTGGAAATAGAAACTTAAAACGTCAATTTCTCGAAATGACTTCGAGACTACATATTTTTCAGCTTTTTGATGCAGAATCAAAATATATAAAAAGGGCTTCATAATGTTGAAAGAAATTCTAACTTCTGACAATTATTGGCGAAGATACATCCGTTTGAATTTGGAAACAGAAACTTAAAACGTCGAGTTCTCGAAATGACTTCGAGACTACATATTTTCAGCTTTTGATGCACAGTCAAAATATATAAAAAGGGCTTCATAATGTTGAAAGAAATTCTAACTTCTGACAATTATTGGCGAAGATACATCCGTTTGAATTTGGAAACAGAAACTTAAAACGTCGATTTCTCGAAATGACTTCGAGACTACATATTTTCAGCTTTTGATGCAGAGTCAAAATACTCGTATATAAAAAGGGCTTCATAATGGTAAAAGAAATTCGAACTTCTGACAATTATTGGCGAAGATACATCCGTTTGAATTTGGAAACAGAAACTTAAAACGTCAATTTCTCGAAATGACTTCGAAACTACATATTTTCAGCTTTTGAAGCAGACTCAAAATATATAAAAAGGGCTTCATAATGTTGAAAGAAATTCTAACTTCTGACAATTATTGGCGAAGATACATCCGTTTGAATTTTTGAAACAGAAACTTAAAACGTCAATTTCGCGAAATGACTTCGAGACTACATATTTTCAGCTTTTGATGCAGAATCAAAATATATAAAAAGGGCTTCATAATGTTGAAAGAAATTCTAACTTCTGACAATTATTGGCGAAGATACATCCATTTGAATTTGGAAACAGAAACTTAAAACGTCAATTTCTCGAAATGACTTTGAAACTACATATTTTCAGCTTTTGAAGCAGAGTCAAAATATATAAAAAGGGCTTCATAATGTTGAAAGAAATTCTAACTTCTGACAATTATTGGCGAAGATACATCCATTTGAATTTGGAAACAGAAACTTAAAACGTCAATTTCTCGAAATGACTTCGAGACTACATATTTTCAGCTTTTGATGCACAGTCAAAATATATAAAAAGGGCTTCATAATGTTGAAAGAAATTCTAACTTCTGACAATTATTGGCGAAGATACATCCGTTTGAATTTTGAAACAGAAACTTAAAACGTCAATTTCGCGAAATGATTTCGAGACTACATATTTTCAGCTTTTGATGCAGAATCAAAATATATAAAAAGGGCTTCATAATGTTGAAAGAAATTCTAACTTCTGACAATTATTGGCGAAGATACATCCATTTGAATTTGGAAACAGAAACCTAAAACGTCAAATTCTCGAAATGACTTCGAGATTACGAATTTTCAGCTTTTGATGCAGAGTCAAAATACTCGTATATAAAAAGGGCTTCATAATATTGAAAGAAATTCTAACTTCTGACAATTATTGGCGAAGATACATCCGTTTGAATTTGGAAACAGAAACTTAAAACGTCAATTTCTCGAAATGACTTCAAGACTACATATTTTCAGCTTTTGATGCATAGTCAAAATATATAAAAAGGGCTTCATAATGTTGAAAGAAATTCTAACTTCTGACAATTATTGGCGAAGATACATCCGTTTGAATTTGGAAACAGAAACTTAAAACGTCAATTTCTCGAAATGACTTCGAGACTACATATTTTCAGCTTTTGATGCAGAATCAAAATATATATAAAAAGGGCTTCATAATGTTGAAAGAAATTCTAACTGCTGACAATTATTGGCGAAGATACATCCGTTTGAATTTGGAAACCGAATCTTAAAACGTCAATTTCTCGAAATGACTTCGAGACTACATATTTTCAGCTTTTGATGCAGAGTCAAAATATATAAAAAGGGCTTCATAATGTTGAAAGAAATTCTGACTTCTGCCAATTATTGGCGAAGATACATCCGTTTGAATTTGGAAACCGAAACTTAAAACGTCAATTTCTCGAAATGACTTCGAGACTACATATTTTCAGCTTTTGATGCAGAATCAAAATATATAAAAAGGGCTTCATAATGTTGAAAGAAATTCGAACTTCTGACAATTATTGGCGAAGATACATCCGTTTGAATTTGGAAACAGAAACTTAAAACGTCAATTTCTCGAAATGACTTCGAGACTACATATTTTCAGCTTTTGATGCACAGTCAAAATATATAAAAAGGGCTTCATAATGTTGAAAGAAATTCTAACTTCTGACAATTATTGGCGAAGATACATCCGTTTGAATTTGGAAACAGAAACTTAAAACGTCAATTTCTCGAAATGATTTCGAGACTACATATTTTCAGCTTTTGATGCAGAATCAAAATATATAAAAAAGGGCTTCATAATGTTGAAAGAAATTCTAACTTCTGACAATTATTGGCGAAGATACATCCATTTGAATTTGGAAACAGAAACTTAAAACGTCAATTTCTCGAAATGACTTCGAGATTACATATTTTCAGCTTTTGATGCAGAGTCAAAATACTCGTATATAAAAAGGGCTTCATAATATTGAAAGAAATTCTAACTTCTGACAATTATTGGCGAAGATACATCCGTTTGAATTTGGAAACAGAAACTTAAAACGTCAATTTCTCGAAATGACTTCAAGACTACATATTTTCAGCTTTTGATGCATAGTCAAAATATATAAAAAGGGCTTCATAATGTTGAAAGAAATTCTAACTTCTGACAATTATTGGCGAAGATACATCCGTTTGAATTTGGAAACAGAAACTTAAAACGTCAATTTCTCGAAATGACTTCGAGACTACATATTTTCAGCTTTTGATGCAGAGTCAAAATATATAAAAAGGGCTTCATAATGTTGAAAGAAATTCTAACTGCTGACAATTATTGGCGAAGATACATCCGTTTGAATTTGGAAACCGAATCTTAAAACGTCAATTTCTCGAAATGACTTCAAGACTACATATTTTCAGCTTTTGATGCAGAGTCAAAATATATAAAAAGGGATTCATAATGTTGAAAGAAATTCTGACTTCTGCCAATTATTGGCGAAGATACATCCGTTTGAATTTGGAAACCGAAACTTAAAACGTCAATTTCTCGAAATGACGTCGAGACTACATATTTTCAGCTTTTGATGCAGAATCAAAATATATAAAAAGGGCTTCATAATGTTGAAAGAAATTCTAACTTCTGACAATTATTTGCGAAGATACATCCGTTTGAATTTGGAAACAGAAACTTAAAACGTCGATTTCTCGAAATGACTTCGAGACTACATATTTTCAGCTTTTGAAGCACAGTCAAAATATATAAAAAGGGCTTCATAATGTTGAAAGAAATTCTAACTTCTGACAATTATTGACGAAGATACATCCGTTTGAATTTGGGAAAATAAACTTAAAACGCCAATATCTCGAAATGACTTCGCGACTACATATTTTCAGCTTTTGATGCAGAATCAAAATATATAAAATGGGGTTCATAATGTTGCAAGAAATTCTAACTTCTGACAATTATTGGCGAAGATACATCCGTTTGAATTTGGAAATAGAAACTTAAAACGTCAATTTCTCGAAATGACTTCGAGACTACATATTTTCAGCTTTTGATGCAGAATCAAAATATATAAAAAGGGCTTCATAATGTTGAAAGAAATTCTAACTTCTGACAATTATTGGCGAAGATACATCCGTTTGAATTTGGAAACAGAAACTTAAAACGTCGATTTCTCGAAATGACTTCGAGACTACATATTTTCAGCTTTTGATGCACAGTCAAAATATATAAAAAAGGGCTTCATAATGTTGAAAGAAATTCTAACTTCTGACAATTATTGGCGAAGATACATCCGTTTGAATTTGGGAAAATAAACTTAAAACGCCAATATCTCGAAATGACTTCGCGACTACATATTTTCAGCTTTTGATGCAGAATCAAAATATATAAAATGGGGTTCATAATGTTGCAAGAAATTCTAACTTCTGACAATTATTGGCGAAGATACATCCGTTTGAATTTGGGAAAATAAACTTAAAACGCCAATATCTCGAAATGACTTCGCGACTACATATTTTCAGCTTTTGATGCAGAATCAAAATATATAAAATGGGGTTCATAATGTTGCAAGAAATTCTAACTTCTGACAATTATTGGCGAAGATACATCCGTTTGAATTTGGAAACAGAAACTTAAAACGTGAATTTCTCGAAATGACTTCGAGACTACATATTTTCAGCTTTTGATGCAGAATCAAAATATATAAAAAGGTCTTCATAATGTTGAAAGAAATTCTAACTTCTGACAATTATTGGCGAAGATACATCCGTTTGAATTTGGAAACAGAAACTTAAAACGTCAATTTCTCGAAATGACTTCGAGACTACATATTTTCAGCTTTTGATGCAGAATCAAAATATATAAAAAGGGCTTCATAATGTTGAAAGAAATTCTAACTTCTGACAATTATTGGCGAAGATACATCCGTTTGAATTTGGAAACAGAAACTTAAAACGTCAATTTCTCGAAATGACTTCGAGACTACATATTTTCAGCTTTTGATGCAGAGTCAAAATATATAAAAAGGGCTTCATAATGTTGAAAGAAATTCGAACTTCTGACAATTATTGGCGAAGATACATCCGTTTGAATTTTGAAACAGAAACTTAAAACGTCAATTTCTCGAAATGACTTCGAGACTACATATTTTCAGCTTTTGATGCAGAATCAAAATATATAAAAAGGGCTTCATAATGTTGAAAGAAATTCTGACTTCTGACAATTATTGGCGAAGATACATCCGTTTGAATTTGGGAAAATAAACTTAAAACGCCAATATCTCGAAATGACTTCGCGACTACATATTTTCAGCTTTTGATGCAGAGTCAAAATATATAAAATGGGGTTCATAATGTTGCAAGAAATTCTAACTGCTGACAATTATTGGCGAAGATACATCCGTTTGAATTTGGAAACAGAAACGTAAAACGTCAATTTCTCTAAATGACTTCGAAACTACATATTTTCAGCTTTTGAAGCAGAGTCAAAATATATAAAAAGGGCTTCATAATGCTGAAAGAAATTCTAACTTCTGACAATTATTGGCGAAGATACATCCGTTTGAAATTGGAAACAGAAACTTAAAACGTCAATTTCTCGAAATGACTTCGAGACTACATATTTTCAGCTTTTGATGCAGTATCAAAATATATAAAAAGGGCTTCATAATGTTGAAAGAAATTCTAACTTCTGACAATTATTGGCGAAGATACATCCGTTTGAATTTGGAAACAGAAACTTAAAACGTCGATTTCTCGAAATGACTTCGAGACTACATATTTTCAGCTTTTGATGCAGAATCAAAATATATAAAAAGGGCTTCATAATGTTGAAAGAAATTCTAACTTCTGACAATTATTGGCGAAGATACATCCGTTTGAATTTGGAAACAAAAACTTAAAACGTCAATTTCTCGAAATGACTTCGAGACTACATATTTTCAGCTTTTGATGCAGAGTCAAAATATATAAAAAGGGCTTCATAATGTTGAAAGAAATTCTAACTTCTGACAATTATTGGCGAAGATACATCCGTTTGAATTTTGAAACAGAAACTTAAAACGTCAATTTCTCGAAATGACTTCGAGACTACATATTTTCAGCTTTTGATGCAGAATCAAAATATATAAAAAGGGCTTCATAATGTTGAAAGAAATTCTAACTTCTGACAATTATTGGCGAAGATACATCCGTTTGAATTTGGAAACAAAAACTTAAAACGTCAATTTCTCGAAATGACTTCGCGACTACATATTTTCAGCTTTTGATGCATAGTCAAAATATATAAAAAGGGCTTCATAATGTTGAAAGAAATTCTAACTTCTGACAATTATTGGCGAAGATACATCCGTTTGAATTTGGAAACAGAAACTTAAAACGTCAATTTCTCGAAATGACTTCGAGACTACATATTTTCAGCTTTTGATGCAGAGTCAAAATACTCGTATATAAAAAGGGCTTCATAATGTTGAAAGAAATTCTAACTTCTGACAATTATTGACGAAGATACATCCGTTTGAATTTGGAAACAGAAACTTAAAACGTCAATTTCTCGAAATGACTTCGAGACTACATATTTTCAGCTTTTGATGCAGAATCAAAATATATAAAAAGGGCTTCATAATGTTGAAAGAAATTCGAACTTCTGACAATTATTGGCGAAGATACATCCGTTTGAATTTGGGAAAATAAACTTAAAACGCCAATATCTCGAAATGACTTCGCGACTACATATTTTCATCTTTTGATGCAGAATCAAAATATATAAAATGGGGTTCATAATGTTGCAAGAAATTCTAACTTCTGACAATTATTGGCGAAGATACATCCGTTTGAATTTGGAAACAGAAACTTAAAACGTCGATTTCTCGAAATGACTTCGAGACTACATATTTTCAGCTTTTGATGCAGAGTCAAAATATATAAAAAGGGATTCATAATGGTGAAAGAAATTCTAACTTCTGACAATTATTGGCGAAGATACATCCGTTTGAATTTGGAAACAGAAACTTAAAACGTAAATTTCTCGAAATGACTTCGAAACTACATATTTTCAGCTTTTGAAGCAGAGTCAAAATATATAAAAAGGGCTTCATAATGTTGAAAGAAATTCTAACTTCTGACAATTATTGGCGAAGATACATCCGTTTGAATTTGGGAAAATAAACTTAAAACGCCAATATCTCGAAATGACTTCGCGACTACATATTTTCAGCTTTTGATGCAGAATCAAAATATATAAAATGGGGTTCATAATGTTGCAAGAAATTCTAACTTCTGACAATTATTGGCGAAGATACATCCGTTTGAATTTGGAAACAGAAACTTAAAACGTCGATTTCTCGCAATGACTTCGAGACTACATATTTTCAGCTTTTGATGCAGAGTCAAAATATATAAAAAGGGCTTCATAATGTTGAAAGAAATTCTAACTTCTGACAATTATTGGCGAAGATACATCCGTTTGAATTTGGAAACAGAAACTTAAAACGTCGATTTCTCGCAATGACTTCGAGACTACATATTTTCAGCTTTTGATGCACAGTCAAAATATATAAAAAGGGCTTCATAATGTTGAAAGAAATTCTAACTTCTGACAATTATTGGCGAAGATACATCCGTTTGAATTTGGAAACAGAAACTTAAAACGTCAATTTCTCGAAATGACTTCGAGACTACATATTTTCAGCTTTTGATGCAGAATCAAAATATATAAAAAGGGCTTCATAATGTTGAAAGAAATTCTAACTTCTGACAATTATTGGCGAAGATACATCCGTTTGAATTTGGAAACAGAAACTTAAAACGTCAATTTCTCGAAATGACTTCGAGACTACATATTTTCAGCTTTTGATGCAGAGTCAAAATACTCGTATATAAAAAGGGCTTCATAATGGTGAAAGAAATTCTAACTTCTGACAATTATTGGCGAAGATACATCCGTTTCGAATTTGAAAACAGAAACTTAAAACGTCAATTTCTCGAAATGACTTCGAAACTACATATTTTCAGCTTTTGAAGCAGACTCAAAATATATAAAAAGGGCTTCATAATGTTGAAAGAAATTTTAACTTCTGACAATTATTGGCGAAGATACATCCGTTTGAATTTTGAAACAGAAACTTAAAACGTCAATTTCTCGAAATGACTTCGAGACTACATATTTTCAGCTTTTGATGCAGAATCAAAATATATAAAAAGGGCTTCATAATGTTGAAAGAAATTCTAACTTCTGACAATTATTGGCGAAGATACATCCATTTGAATTTGGAAACAGAAACTTAAAACGTCAATTTCTCGAAATGACTTCGAAACTACATATTTTCAGCTTTTGAAGCAGAGTCAAAATATATAAAAAGGGCTTCATAATGTTGAAAGAAATTCTAACTTCTGACAATTATTGGCGAAGATACATCCATTTGAATTTGGAAACAGAAACTTAAAACGTCGATTTCTCGAAATGACTTCGAGACTACATATTTTCAGCTTTTGATGCAGAGTCAAAATATGTAAAAAGGGCTTCATAATGTTGAAAGAAATTCTAACTTCTGACAATTATTGGCGAAGATACATCCGTTTGAATTTTGAAACAGAAACTTAAAACGTCAATTTCGCGAAATGACTTCGAGACTACATATTTTCAGCTTTTGATGCAGAATCAAAATATATAAAAAGGGCTTCATAATGTTGAAAGAAATTCTAACTTCTGACAATTATTGGCGAAGATACATCCATTTGAATTTGGAAACAGAAACTTAAAACGTCAATTTCTCGAAATGACTTCGAGACTAGATATTTTCAGCTTTTGATGCAGAGTCAAAATACTCGTATATAAAAAGGGCTTCATAATATTGAAAGAAATTCTAACTTCTGACAATTATTGGCGAAGATACATCCGTTTGAATTTGGAAACAGAAACTTAAAACGTCAATTTCTCGAAATGACTTCAAGACTACATATTTTCAGCTTTTGATGCATAGTCAAAATATATAAAAAGGGCTTCATAATGTTGAAAGAAATTCTAACTTCTGACAATTATTGGCGAAGATACATCCGTTTGAATTTGGAAACAGAAACTTAAAACGTCGATTTCTCGAAATGACTTCAAGACTACATATTTTCAGCTTTTGATGCAGAATCAAAATATATATAAAAAGGGGTTCATAATGTTGAAAGAAATTCTAACTTCTGACAATTATTGGCGAAGATACATCCGTTTGAATTTGGAAACAGAAACTTAAAACGTCAATTTCTCGAAATGACTTCGAGACTACATATTTTCAGCTTTTGATGCACAGTCAAAATATATAAAAAGGGCTTCATAATGTTGAAAGAAATTCTAACTTCTGACAATTATTGGCGAAGATACATCCGTTTGAATTTGGAAACAGAAACTTAAAACGTCGATTTCTCGAAATGACTTCGAGACTACATATTTTCAGCTTTTGATGCAGAATCAAAATATATAAAAAGGGCTTCATAATGTTGAAAGAAATTCTAACTTCTGACAATTATTGGCGAAGATACATCCATTTGAATTTGGAAACAGAAACTTAAAACGTCAATTTCTCGAAATGACTTCGAGACTACATATTTTCAGCTTTTGATGCAGAGTCAAAATACTCGTATATAAAAAGGGCTTCATAATATTGAAAGAAATTCTAACTTCTGACAATTATTGGCGAAGATACATCCGTTTGAATTTGGAAACCGAAACTTAAAACGTCAATTTCTCGAAATGACTTCAAGACTACATATTTTCAGCTTTTGATGCATAGTCAAAATATATAAAAAGGGCTTCATAATGTTGAAAGAAATTCTAACTTCTGACAATTATTGGCGAAGATACATCCGTTTGAATTTGGAAACAGAAACTTAAAACGTCAATTTCTCGAAATGACTTCGAGACTACATATTTTCAGCTTTTGATGCAGAGTCAAAATATATAAAAAGGGGCTCATAATGTTGAAAGAAATTTTAACTTCTGACAATTATTGGCGAAGATACATCCATTTGAATTTGGAAACAGAAACTTGAAACGTCGATTTCTCGAAATGACTTCAAGACTACATATTTTCAGCTTTTGATGCAGAATCAAAATATATAAAAAGGGCTTCATAATGTTGAAAGAAATTCTAACTTCTGACAATTATTGGCGAAGATACATCCGTTTGAATTTGGAAACCGAAACTTTAAACGTCAATTTCTCGAAATGACTTCGCGACTACATATTTTCAGCTTTTGATGCAGAGTCAAAATATATAAAAAGGGCTTCATAATGTTGAAAGAAATTCTGACTTCTGCCAATTATTGGCGAAGATACATCCGTTTGAATTTGGAAACCGAAACTTAAAACGTCAATTTCTCGAAATGACTTCGAGACTACATATTTTCAGCTTTTGATGCAGAATCAAAATATATAAAAAGGGCTTCATAATGTTGAAAGAAATTCGAACTTCTGACAATTATTGGCGAAGATACATCCGTTTGAATTTGGAAACAGAAACTTAAAACGTCGATTTCTCGAAATGACTTCGAGACTACATATTTTCAGCTTTTGATGCACAGTCAAAATATATAAAAAGGGCTTCATAATGTTGAAAGAAATTCTAACTTCTGACAATTATTGGCGAAGATACATCCGTTTGAATTTGGGAAAATAAACTTAAAACGCCAATATCTCGAAATGACTTCGAGACTACATATTTTCAGCTTTTGATGCAGAATCAAAATATATAAAAAGGGCTTCATAATGTTGAAAGAAATTCTAACTTCTGACAATTATTGGCGAAGATACATCCGTTTCAATTTGGAAACAGAAACTTAAAACGTAAATTTCTCGAAATGACTTCGAGACTACATATTTTCAGCTTTTGATGCAGAATCAAAATATATAAAAAGGGCTTCATAATGTTGAAAGAAATTCTAACTTCTGACAATTATTGGCGAAGATACATCCGTTTGAATTTGGAAACAGAAACTTAAAACGTCAATTTCTCGAAATGACTTCGAGACTACATATTTTCAGCTTTTGATGCAGAGTCAAAATATATAAAAAGGGCTTCATAATGTTGAAAGAAATTATAACTTCTGACAATTATTGGCGAAGATACATCCGTTTGAATTTGGGAAAATAAACTTAAAACGCCAATATCTCGAAATGACTTCGCGACTACATATTTTCAGCTTTTGATGCAGAATCAAAATATATAAAATGGGGTTCATAATGTTGCAAGAAATTCTAACTTCTGACAATTATTGGCGAAGATACATCCGTTTGAATTTGGAAACAGAAACTTAAAACGTCAATTTCTCGAAATGACTTCGAGACTACATATTTTCAGCTTTTGATGCAGAGTCAAAATATATAAAAAGTGCTTCATAATGTTGAAAGAAATTCTAACTTCTGACAATTATTGGCGAAGATACATCCATTTGAATTTGGGAAAATAAACTTAAAACGCCAATATCTCGAAATGACTTCGCGACTACATATTTTCAGCTTTTGATGCAGAATCAAAATATATAAAATGGGGTTCATAATGTTGCGAGAAATTCTAACTTCTGACAATTATTGGCGAAGATACATCCGTTTGAATTTGGGAAAATAAACTTAAAACGCCAATATCTCGAAATGACTTCGCGACTACATATTTTCAGCTTTTGATGCAGAATCAAAATATATAAAATGGGGTTCATAATGTTGCAAGAAATTCTAACTTCTGACAATTATTGGCGAAGATACATCCGTTTGAATTTGGAAATAGAAACTTAAAACGTGAATTTCTCGAAATGACTTCGAGACTACATATTTTCAGCTTTTGATGCAGAATCAAAATATATAAAAAGGGCTTCATAATGTTGAAAGAAATTCTAACTTCTGACAATTATTGGCGAAGATACATCCGTTTGAATTTGGGAAAATAAACTTAAAACGCCAATATCTCGAAATGACTTCGCGACTACATATTTTCAGCTTTTGATGCAGAATCAAAATATATAAAATGGGGTTCATAATGTTGCAAGAAATTCTAACTTCTGACAATTATTGGCGAAGATACATCCGTTTGAATTTGGAAACAGAAACTTAAAACGTCGATTTCTCGAAATGACTTCGAGACTACATATTTTCAGCTTTTGATGCACAGTCAAAATATATAAAAAGGGCTTCATAATGTTGAAAGAAATTCTAACTTCTGACAATTATTGGCGAAGATACATCCGTTTGAATTTGGGAAAATAAACTTAAAACGCCAATATCTCGAAATGACTTCGCGACTACATATTTTCAGCTTTTGATGCAGAATCAAAATATATAAAATGGGGTTCATAATGTTGCAAGAAATTCTAACTTCTGACAATTATTGGCGAAGATACATCCGTTTGAATTTGGGAAAATAAACTTAAAACGCCAATATCTCGAAATGACTTCGCGACTACATATTTTCAGCTTTTGATGCAGAATCAAAATATATAAAATGGGGTTCATAATGTTGCAAGAAATTCTAACTTCTGACAATTATTGGCGAAGATACATCCGTTTGAATTTGGAAATAGAAACTTAAAACGTGAATTTCTCGAAATGACTTCGAGACTACATATTTTCAGCTTTTGATGCAGAATGAAAATATATAAAAGGGCTTCATAATGTGGAAAGAACTTCTAACTTCTGACAATTATTGGCGAAGATACATCCGTTTGAATTTGGAAACAGAAACTTAAAACGTCGATTTCTCGAAATGACTTCGAGACTACATATTTTCAGCTTTTGATGCAGAATCAAAATACATAAAAAGGGCTTCATAATGTTGAAAGAAATTCTAACTTCTGACAATTATTGGCAAAGATACATCCGTTTGAATTTGGAAACAGAAACTTAAAACGTCGATTTCTCGAAATGACTTCGGGACTACATATTTTCAGCTTTTGAAGCAGAGTCAAAATATATAAAAAGGGCTTCATAATGTTGAAAGAAATTCTAACTTCTGACAATTATTGGCGAAGATACATCCGTTTGAATTTGGAAACAGAAACTTAAAACGTCGATTTCTCGAAATGACTTCCAGACTACATATTTTCAGCTTTTGATGCAGAATCAAAATATATAAAAAAGGCTTCATAATGTTGAAAGAAATTCTAACTTCTGACAATTATTGGCGAAGATACATCCGTTCGAATTTGGAAACAGAAACTTAAAACGTCGATTTCTCGAAATGACTTCAAGACTACATATTTTCAGCATTTGATGCAGAGTCAAAATATATAAAAAGGGCTTCATAATGTTGAAAGAAATTCTAACTTCTGACAATTATTGGCGAAGATACATCCGTTTGAATTTGGAAACAGAAACTTAAAACGTCGATTTCTCGAAATGACTTCGGGACTACATATTTTCAGCTTTTGAAGCAGAGTCAAAATATATAAAAAGGGCTTCATAATGTTGAAAGAAATTCTAACTTCTGACAATTATTGGCGAAGATACATCCGTTTGAATTTGGAAATAGAAACTTAAAACGTCAATTTCTCGAAATGACTTCGAGACTACATATTTTCAGCTTTTGATGCAGAATCAAAATATATAAAAAGGGCTTCATAATGTTGAAAGAAATTCTAACTTCTGACAATTATTGGCGAAGATACATCCGTTTGAATTTTGAAACAGAAACTTAAAACGTCGATTTCTCGAAATGACTTCGAAACTACATATTTTCAGCTTTTGATGCAGAATCAAAATATATAAAAAGGGCTTCATAATGTTGAAAGAAATTCTAACTTCTGACAATTATTGGCGAAGATACATCCGTTTGAATTTGGAAACAGAAACTTAAAACGTCGATTTCTCGAAATGACTTCGAAACTACATATTTTCAGCTTTTGAAGCAGAGTCAAAATATATAAAAAGGGCTTCATAATGTTGAAAGAAATTCTAACTTCTGACAATTATTGGCGAAGATACATCCGTTTGAATTTTGGAAATAGAAACTTAAAACGTCAATTTCTCGAAATGACTTCGAGACTACATATTTTCAGCTTTTGATGCAGAATCAAAATATATAAAAAGGGCTTCATAATGTTGAAAGAAATTCTAACTTCTGACAATTATTGGCGAAGATACATCCGTTTGAATTTTGAAACAGAAACTTAAAACGTCGATTTCTCGAAATGACTTCGAGACTACATATTTTCAGCTTTTGATGCAGAATCAAAATATATATAAAAAGGGCTTCATAATGTTGAAAGAAATTTTAACTTCTGACAATTATTGGCGAAGATACATCCGTTTGAATTTGGAAACAGAAACTTGAAACGTCGATTTCTCGAAATGACTTCAAGACTACATATTTTCAGCTTTTGATGCAGAATCAAAATATATAAAAAGGGCTTCATAATGTTGAAAGAAATTCTAACTGCTGACAATTATTGGCGAAGATACATCCGTTTGAATTTGGAAACCGAATCTTTAAACGTCAATTTCTCGAAATGACTTCGCGACTACATATTTTCAGCTTTTGATGCAGAATCAAAATATATAAAAAGGGCTTCATAATGTTGAAAGAAATTCTGACTTCTGCCAATTATTGGCGAAGATACATCCGTTTGAATTTGGAAACCGAAACTTAAAACGTCAATTTCTCGAAATGACGTCGAGACTACATATTTTCAGCTTTTGATGCAGAATCAAAATATATAAAAAGGGCTTCATAATGTTGAAAGAAATTCGAACTTCTGACAATTATTGGCGAAGATACATCCGTTTGGAATTGGAAACAGAAACTTAAAACGTCGATTTCCTCGAAATGACTTCGAGACTACATATTTTCCAGCTTTTGATGCACAGTCAAAAATATATAAAAAGGGGCTTTCATAATGTTGAAAGAAAATTTCTAACTTCTGACAATTATTGGCGAAGATACATCCGTTTGAATTTGGGAAAATAAACTTAAAACGTCAATTTCTCGAAATGACTTCGAGACTACATATTTTCAGCTTTTGATGCAGAATCAAAATATATAAAAAGGGCTTCATAATGTTGCAAGAAATTCTAACTTCTAACAATTATTGGCGAAGATACATCCGTTTCAATTTGGAAATCGAAACTTAAAAACGTAAATTTCTCGAAAGGACTTCGCGACTACATATTTTCAGGCTTTTGATGCAGAGTCAAAATATATAAAAAGGGCTTCATAATGTTGAAAGAAATTCTAACTTCTGACAATTATTGGCGAAGATACATCCGTTTGAATTTGGAAACAGAAACTTAAAACGTCGATTTCTCGCAATGACTTCGAGACTACATATTTTCAGCTTTTGATGCACAGTCAAAATATATAAAAAGGGCTTCATAATGTTGAAAGAAATTCTAACTTCTGACAATTATTGGCGAAGATACATCCGTTTGAATTTGGGAAAATAAACTTAAAACGCCAATATCTCGAAATGACTTCGCGACTACATATTTTCAGCTTTTGATGCAGAATCAAAATATATAAAATGGGGTTCATAATGTTGCAAGAAATTCTAACTTCTGACAATTATTGGCGAAGATACATCCGTTTGAATTTGGAAACAGAAACTTAAAACGTCGATTTCTCGAAATGACTTCGAGACTACATATTTTCAGCTTTTGATGCACAGTCAAAATATATAAAAAGGGCTTCATAATGTTGAAAGAAATTCTAACTTCTGACAATTATTGGCGAAGATACATCCATTTGAATTTGGGAAAATAAACTTAAAACGCCAATATCTCGAAATGACTTCGCGACTACATATTTTCAGCTTTTGATGCAGAATCAAAATATATAAAATGGGGTTCATAATGTTGCAAGAAATTCTAACTTCTGACAATTATTGGCGAAGATACATCCGTTTGAATTTGGGAAAATAAACTTAAAACGCCAATATCTCGAAATGACTTCGCGACTACATATTTTCAGCTTTTGATGCAGAATCAAAATATATAAAATGGGGTTCATAATGTTGCAAGAAATTCTAACTTCTGACAATTATTGGCGAAGATACATCCGTTTGAATTTGGAAATAGAAACTTAAAACGTGAATTTCTCGAAATGACTTCGAGACTACATATTTTCAGCTTTTGATGCAGAATCAAAATATATAAAAAGGGCTTCATAATGTTGAAAGAAATTCTAACTTCTGACAATTATTGGCGAAGATACATCCGTTTGAATTTGGAAACAGAAACTTAAAACGTCGATTTCTCGAAATGACTTCGAGACTACATATTTTCAGCTTTTGATGCAGAATCAAAATACATAAAAAGGGCTTCATAATGTTGAAAGAAATTCTAACTTCTGACAATTATTGGCGAAGATACATCCGTTTGAATTTGGAAACAGAAACTTAAAACGTCAATTTCTCGAAATGACTTCGGGACTACATATTTTCAGCTTTTGAAGCAGAGTCAAAATATATAAAAAGGGCTTCATAATGTTGAAAGAAATTCTAACTTCTGACAATTATTGGCGAAGATACATCCGTTTGAATTTGGAAACAGAAACTTAAAACGTCAATTTCTCGAAATGACTTCGAGACTACATATTTTCAGCTTTTGATGCAGAGTCAAAATATATAAAAAGGGCTTCATAATGTTGAAAGAAATTCGAACTTCTGACAATTATTGGCGAAGATACATCCGTTTGAATTTGGAAACAGAAACTTAAAACGTCAATTTCTCGAAATGACTTCGAGACTACATATTTTCAGCTTTTGATGCACAGTCAAAATATATAAAAAGGGCTTCATAATGTTGAAAGAAATTCTAACTTCTGACAATTATTGGCGAAGATACATCCGTTTGAATTTGGGAAAATAAACTTAAAACGCCAATATCTCGAAATGACTTCGCGACTACATATTTTCAGCTTTTGATGCAGAATCAAAATATATAAAATGGGGTTCATAATGTTGCAAGAAATTCTAACTTCTGACAATTATTGGCGAAGATACATCCGTTTGAATTTGGAAACAGAAACTTAAAACGTCGATTTCTCGAAATGACTTCGAGACTACATATTTTCAGCTTTTGATGCACAGTCAAAATATATAAAAAGGGCTTCATAATGTTGAAAGAAATTCTAACTTCTGACAATTATTGGCGAAGATACATCCGTTTGAATTTGGGAAAATAAACTTAAAACGCCAATATCTCGAAATGACTTCGCGACTACATATTTTCAGCTTTTGATGCAGAATCAAAATATATAAAATGGGGTTCATAATGTTGCAAGAAATTCTAACTTCTGACAATTATTGGCGAAGATACATCCGTTTGAATTTGGGAAAATAAACTTAAAACGCCAATATCTCGAAATGACTTCGCGACTACATATTTTCAGCTTTTGATGCAGAATCAAAATATATAAAATGGGGTTCATAATGTTGCAAGAAATTCTAACTTCTGACAATTATTGGCGAAGATACATCCGTTTGAATTTGGAAATAGAAACTTAAAACGTGAATTTCTCGAAATGACTTCGAGACTACATATTTTCAGCTTTTGATGCAGAATGAAAATATATAAAAAGGGCTTCATAATGTTGAAAGAACTTCTAACTTCTGACAATTATTGGCGAAGATACATCCGTTTGAATTTGGAAACAGAAACTTAAAACGTCGATTTCTCGAAATGACTTCGAGACTACATATTTTCAGCTTTTGATGCAGAATCAAAATACATAAAAAGGGCTTCATAATGTTGAAAGAAATTCTAACTTCTGACAATTATTGGCAAAGATACATCCGTTTGAATTTGGAAACAGAAACTTAAAACGTCGATTTCTCGAAATGACTTCGGGACTACATATTTTCAGCTTTTGAAGCAGAGTCAAAATATATAAAAAGGGCTTCATAATGTTGAAAGAAATTCTAACTTCTGACAATTATTGGCGAAGATACATCCGTTTGAATTTGGAAACAGAAACTTAAAACGTCGATTTCTCGAAATGACTTCCAGACTACATATTTTCAGCTTTTGATGCAGAATCAAAATATATAAAAAGGGCTTCATAATGTTGAAAGAAATTCTAACTTCTGACAATTATTGGCGATGATACATCCGTTTGAATTTGGAAACAGAAACTTAAAACGTCGATTTCTCGAAATGTCTTCAAGACTACATATTTTCAGCATTTGATGCAGAATCAAAATATATAAAAAGGGCTTCATAATGTTGAAAGAAATTCTAACTGCTGACAATTATTGGCGAAGATACATCCGTTTGAATTTGGAAACAGAAACTTAAAACGTCGATTTCTCGAAATGACTTCGGGACTACATATTTTCAGCTTTTGAAGCAGAGTCAAAATATATAAAAAGGGCTTCATAATGTTGAAAGAAATTCTAACTTCTGACAATTATTGGCGAAGATACATCCGTTTGAATTTGGAAATAGAAACTTAAAACGTCAATTTCTCGAAATGACTTCGAGACTACATATTTTCAGCTTTTGATGCAGAGTCAAAATATATAAAAAGGGCTTCATAATGTTGAAAGAAATTCTAACTTCTGACAATTATTGGCGAAGATACATCCGTTTGAATTTTGAAACAGAAACTTAAAACGTCGATTTCTCGAAATGACTTCGAGACTACATCTTTTCAGCTTTTGATGCAGAATCAAAATATATAAAAAGGGCTTCATAATGTTGAAAGAAATTCTAACTTCTGACAATTATTGGCGAAGATACATCCGTTTGAATTTGGAAACAGAAACTTAAAACGTCGATTTCTCGAAATGACTTCGAAACTACATATTTTCAGCTTTTGAAGCAGAGTCAAAATATATAAAAAGGGCTTCATAATGTTGAAAGAAATTCTAACTTCTGACAATTATTGGCGAAGATACATCCGTTTGAGTTTGGAAACAGAAACTTAAAACGTCGATTTCTCGAAATGACTTCGAGACTACATATTTTCAGCTTTTGCTGCAGAATCAAAATATATAAAAAGGGCTTCATAATGTTGAAAGAAATTCTAACTTCTGACAATTATTGGCGAAGATACATCCGTTTGACTTTGAAACAGAAACTTAAAACGTCGATTTCTCGAAATGACTTCGAGACTACATATTTTCAGCTTTTGATGCAGAATCAAAATATATAAAAAGGGCTTCATAATGTTGAAAGAAATTCTAACTTCTGACAATTATTGGCGAAGATACATCCGTTTGAATTTGGAAACAGAAACTTAAAACGTCAATTTCTCGAAATGACTTCGAAACTACATATTTTCAGCTTTTGAAGCAGAGTCAAAATATATAAAAAGGGATTCATAATGTTGAAAGAAATTCTAACTTCTGACAATTATTGGCGAAGATACATCCGTTTGAATTTTGAAACAGAAACTTAAAACGTCAATTTCGCGAAATGACTTCGCGACTACATATTTTCAGCTTTTGATGCAGAATCAAAATATATAAAAAGGGCTTCATAATGTTGAAAGAAATTCTAACTTCTGACAATTATTGGCGAAGATACATCCATTTGAATTTGGAAACAGAAACTTAAAACGTCAATTTCTCGAAATGACTTCGAAACTACATATTTTCAGCTTATGAAGCAGAGTCAAAATATATAAAAAGGGCTTCATAATGTTGAAAGAAATTCTAACTTCTGACAATTATTGGCGAAGATACATCCATTTGAATTTGGAAACAGAAACTTAAAACGTCACTTTCTCGAAATGACTTCGAGACTACATATTTTCAGCTTTTGATGCACAGTCAAAATATATAAAAAGGGCTTCATAATGTTGAAAGAAATTCTAACTTCTGACAATTATTGGCGAAGATACATCCGTTTGAATTTGGGAAAATAAACTTAAAACGCCAATATCTCGAATTGACTTCGCGACTACATATTTTCAGCTTTTGATGCAGAATCAAAATATACAAAATGGGGTTCATAATGTTGCAATAAATTCTAAAAGATACAGAGTCAAAATACTCGTATATAAAAAGGGCTTCATAATGGTGAAAGAAATTCTAACTTCTGACAATTATTGGCGAAGATACATCCGTTTGAATTTGGAAACAGAAACTTAAAACGTCAATTTCTCGAAATGACTTCGAAACTACATATTTTCAGCTTGTGAAGCAGAGTCAAAATATATAAAAAAGGGCTTTCATAATGTGGAAAGAAATTCTAACTTCTGACAATTATTGGCGAAGATACATCCGTTTGAATTTTGAAACAGAAACTGAAAACGTCAATTTCGCGAAATGACTTCGCGACTACATATTTTCAGCTTTTGATGCAGAATCAAAATATATAAAAAGGGCTTCATAATGTTGAATGAAATTCTAACTTCTGACAATTATTGGCGAAGATACATCCATTTGAATTTGGAAACAGAAACTTAAAACGTCAATTTCTCGAAATGACTTCGAAACTACATATTTTCAGCTTTTGAAGCAGAGTCAAAATATATAAAAAGGGCTTCATAATGTTGAAAGAAATTCTAACTTCTGACAATTATTGGCGAAGATACATCCGTTTGAATTTGGAAACAGAAACTTAAAACGTCAATTTCTCGAAATGACTTCGCGACTACATATTTTCAGCTTTTGATGCACAGTCAAAATATATAAAAAGGGCTTCATAATGTTGAAAGAAATTCTAACTTCTGACAATTATTGGCGAAGATACATCCGTTTGAATTTGGGAAAATAAACTCAAAACGCCAATATCTCGAAATGACTTCGCGACTACATATTTTCAGCTTTTGATGCAGAATCAAAATATATAAAATGGGGTTCATAATGTTGCAAGAAATTCTAACTTCTGACAATTATTGGCGAAGATACATCCGTTTGAATTTGGGAAAATAAACTTAAAACGCCAATATCTCGAAATGACTTCGCGACTACATATTTTCAGCTTTTGATGCAGAATCAAAATATATAAAATGGGGTTCATAATGTTGCAAGAAATTCTAACTTCTGACAATTATTGGCGAAGATACATCCGTTTGAATTTGGAAATAGAAACTTAAAACGTG
>NW_025063007.1:0-5755 GCF_018153295.1 Drosophila grimshawi
TTCGAGACTACATATTTTCAGCTTTTGATGCAGAGTCAAAATATATAAAAAGGGCTTCATAATGTTGAAAGAAATTCTAACTTCTGACAATTATTGGCGAAGATACATCCGTTTGAATTTGGAAACAGAAACTTAAAACGTCAATTTCTCAGAAATGACTTCGAGACTACATATTTTCAGCTTTTGAAGCAGAGTCAAAATATATAAAAAGGGCTTCATAATGTTGAAAGAAATTCTAACTTCTGACAATTATTGGCGAAGATACATCCGTTTGAATTTGGAAACAGAAACTTAAAACGTCAATTTCTCGAAATGACTTCGAGACTACATATTTTCAGCTTTTGATGCAGAGTCAAAATATATAAAAAGGGCTTCATAATGTTGAAAGAAATTCTAACTTCTGACAATTATTGGCGAAGATACATCCGTTTGAATTTGGAAACAGAAACTTAAAACGTCAATTTCTCGAAATGACTTCGAGACTACATATTTTCAGCTTTTGATGCAGAATCAAAATATATAAAAAGGGCTTCATAATGTTGAAAGAAATTCTAACTTCTGACAATTATTGGCGAAGATACATCCGTTTGAATTTGGAAACAGAAACTTAAAACGTCAATTTCTCGAAATGACTTCGAGACTACATATTTTCAGCTTTTGATGCAGAGTCAAAATATATAAAAAGGGCTTCATAATGTTGAAAGAAATTCTAACTTCTGACAATTATTGGCGAAGATACATCCGTTTGAATTTGGAAACAGAAACTTAAAACGTCAATTTCTCGAAATGACTTCGAGACTACATATTTTCAGCTTTTGATGCAGAGTCAAAATATATAAAAAAGGGCTTCATAATGTTGAAAGAAATTCTAACTTCTGACAATTATTGGCGAAGATACATCCGTTTGAATTTGGAAACAGAAACTTAAAACGTCAATTTCTCGAAATGACTTCGAGACTACATATTTTCAGCTTTTGATGCAGAGTCAAAATATATAAAAAGGGCTTCATAATGTTGAAAGAAATTCTAACTTCTGACAATTATTGGCGAAGATACATCCGTTTGAATTTGGAAACAGAAACTTAAAACGTCAATTTCTCGAAATGACTTCGAGACTACATATTTTCAGCTTTTGATGCAGAGTCAAAATATATAAAAAGGGCTTCATAATGTTGAAAGAAATTCTAACTTCTGACAATTATTGGCGAAGATACATCCGTTTGAATTTGGAAACAGAAACTTAAAACGTCAATTTCTCGAAATGACTTCGAGACTACATATTTTCAGCTTTTGATGCAGAGTCAAAATATATAAAAAGGGCTTCATAATGTTGAAAGAAATTCTAACTTCTGACAATTATTGGCGAAGATACATCCGTTTGAATTTGGAAACAGAAACTTAAAACGTCAATTTCTCGAAATGACTTCGAGACTACATATTTTCAGCTTTTGATGCAGAGTCAAAATATATAAAAAGGGCTTCATAATGTTGAAAGAAATTCTAACTTCTGACAATTATTGGCGAAGATACATCCGTTTGAATTTGGAAACAGAAACTTAAAACGTCAATTTCTCGAAATGACTTCGAGACTACATATTTTCAGCTTTTGATGCAGAGTCAAAATATATAAAAAGGGCTTCATAATGTTGAAAGAAATTCTAACTTCTGACAATTATTGGCGAAGATACATCCGTTTGAATTTGGAAACAGAAACTTAAAACGTCAATTTCTCGAAATGACTTCGAGACTACATATTTTCAGCTTTTGATGCAGAGTCAAAATATATAAAAAGGGCTTCATAATGTTGAAAGAAATTCTAACTTCTGACAATTATTGGCGAAGATACATCCGTTTGAATTTGGAAACAGAAACTTAAAACGTCAATTTCTCGAAATGACTTCGAGACTACATATTTTCAGCTTTTGATGCAGAGTCAAAATATATAAAAAGGGCTTCATAATGTTGAAAGAAATTCTAACTTCTGACAATTATTGGCGAAGATACATCCGTTTGAATTTGGAAACAGAAACTTAAAACGTCAATTTCTCGAAATGACTTCGAGACTACATATTTTCAGCTTTTGATGCAGAGTCAAAATATATAAAAAGGGCTTCATAATGTTGAAAGAAATTCTAACTTCTGACAATTATTGGCGAAGATACATCCGTTTGAATTTGGAAACAGAAACTTAAAACGTCAATTTCTCGAAATGACTTCGAGACTACATATTTTCAGCTTTTGATGCAGAGTCAAAATATATAAAAAGGGCTTCATAATGTTGAAAGAAATTCTAACTTCTGACAATTATTGGCGAAGATACATCCGTTTGAATTTGGAAACAGAAACTTAAAACGTCAATTTCTCGAAATGACTTCGAGACTACATATTTTCAGCTTTTGATGCAGAGTCAAAATATATAAAAAGGGCTTCATAATGTTGAAAGAATTCTAACTTCTGACAATTATTGGCGAAGATACATCCGTTTGAATTTGGAAACAGAAACTTAAAACGTCAATTTCTCGAAATGACTTCGAGACTACATATTTTCAGCTTTTGATGCAGAGTCAAAATATATAAAAAGGGCTTCATAATGTTGAAGAAATTCTAACTTCTGACAATTATTGGCGAAGATACATCCGTTTGAATTTGGAAACAGAAACTTAAAACGTCAATTTCTCGAAATGACTTCGAGACTACATATTTTCAGCTTTTGATGCAGAGTCAAAATATATAAAAAGGGCTTCATAATGTTGAAAGAAATTCTAACTTCTGACAATTATTGGCGAAGATACATCCGTTTGAATTTGGAAACAGAAACTTAAAACGTCAATTTCTCGAAATGACTTCGAGACTACATATTTTCAGCTTTTGATGCAGAGTCAAAATATATAAAAAGGGCTTCATAATGTTGAAAGAAATTCTAACTTCTGACAATTATTGGCGAAGATACATCCGTTTGAATTTGGAAACAGAAACTTAAAACGTCAATTTCTCGAAATGACTTCGAGACTACATATTTTCAGCTTTTGATGCAGAGTCAAAATATATAAAAAGGGCTTCATAATGTTGAAAGAAATTCTAACTTCTGACAATTATTGGCGAAGATACATCCGTTTGAATTTGGAAACAGAAACTTAAAACGTCAATTTCTCGAAATGACTTCGAGACTACATATTTTCAGCTTTTGATGCAGAGTCAAAATATATAAAAAGGGCTTCATAATGTTGAAAGAAATTCTAACTTCTGACAATTATTGGCGAAGATACATCCGTTTGAATTTGGAAACAGAAACTTAAAACGTCAATTTCTCGAAATGACTTCGAGACTACATATTTTCAGCTTTTGATGCAGAGTCAAAATATATAAAAAGGGCTTCATAATGTTGAAAGAAATTCTAACTTCTGACAATTATTGGCGAAGATACATCCGTTTGAATTTGGAAACAGAAACTTAAAACGTCAATTTCTCGAAATGACTTCGAGACTACATATTTTCAGCTTTTGATGCAGAGTCAAAATATATAAAAAGGGCTTCATAATGTTGAAAGAAATTCTAACTTCTGACAATTATTGGCGAAGATACATCCGTTTGAATTTGGAAACAGAAACTTAAAACGTCAATTTCTCGAAATGACTTCGAGACTACATATTTTCAGCTTTTGATGCAGAGTCAAAATATATAAAAAGGGCTTCATAATGTTGAAAGAAATTCTAACTTCTGACAATTATTGGCGAAGATACATCCGTTTGAATTTGGAAACAGAAACTTAAAACGTCAATTTCTCGAAATGACTTCGAGACTACATATTTTCAGCTTTTGATGCAGAGTCAAAATATATAAAAAGGGCTTCATAATGTTGAAAGAAATTCTAACTTCTGACAATTATTGGCGAAGATACATCCGTTTGAATTTGGAAACAGAAACTTAAAACGTCAATTTCTCGAAATGACTTCGAGACTACATATTTTCAGCTTTTGATGCAGAATCAAAATATATAAAAAGGGCTTCATAATGTTGAAAGAAATTCTAACTTCTGACAATTATTGGCGAAGATACATCCGTTTGAATTTGGAAACAGAAACTTAAAACGTCAATTTCTCGAAATGACTTCGAGACTACATATTTTCAGCTTTTGATGCAGAGTCAAAATATATAAAAAGGGCTTCATAATGTTGAAAGAAATTCTAACTTCTGACAATTATTGGCGAAGATACATCCGTTTGAATTTGGAAACAGAAACTTAAAACGTCAATTTCTCGAAATGACTTCGAGACTACATATTTTCAGCTTTTGATGCAGAGTCAAAATATATAAAAAGGGCTTCATAATGTTGAAAGAAATTCTAACTTCTGACAATTATTGGCGAAGATACATCCGTTTGAATTTGGAAACAGAAACTTAAAACGTCAATTTCTCGAAATGACTTCGAGACTACATATTTTCAGCTTTTGATGCAGAGTCAAAATATATAAAAAGGGCTTCATAATGTTGAAAGAAATTCTAACTTCTGACAATTATTGGCGAAGATACATCCGTTTGAATTTGGAAACAGAAACTTAAAACGTCAATTTCTCGAAATGACTTCGAGACTACATATTTTCAGCTTTTGATGCAGAGTCAAAATATATAAAAAAGGGCTTCATAATGTTGAAAGAAATTCTAACTTCTGACAATTATTGGCGAAGATACATCCGTTTGAATTTGGAAACAGAAACTTAAAACGTCAATTTCTCGAAATGACTTCGAGACTACATATTTTCAGCTTTTGATGCAGAGTCAAAATATATAAAAAGGGCTTCATAATGTTGAAAGAAATTCTAACTTCTGACAATTATTGGCGAAGATACATCCGTTTGAATTTGGAAACAGAAACTTAAAACGTCAATTTCTCGAAATGACTTCGAGACTACATATTTTCAGCTTTTGATGCAGAGTCAAAATATATAAAAAGGGCTTCATAATGTTGAAAGAAATTCTAACTTCTGACAATTATTGGCGAAGATACATCCGTTTGAATTTGGAAACAGAAACTTAAAACGTCAATTTCTCGAAATGACTTCGAGACTACATATTTTCAGCTTTTGATGCAGAGTCAAAATATATAAAAAGGGCTTCATAATGTTGAAAGAAATTCTAACTTCTGACAATTATTGGCGAAGATACATCCGTTTGAATTTGGAAACAGAAACTTAAAACGTCAATTTCTCGAAATGACTTCGAGACTACATATTTTCAGCTTTTGATGCAGAGTCAAAATATATAAAAAGGGCTTCATAATGTTGAAGAAATTCTAACTTCTGACAATTATTGGCGAAGATACATCCGTTTGAATTTGGAAACAGAAACTTAAAACGTCAATTTCTCGAAATGACTTCGAGACTACATATTTTCAGCTTTTGATGCAGAGTCAAAATATATAAAAAGGGCTTCATAATGTTGAAAGAAATTCTAACTTCTGACAATTATTGGCGAAGATACATCCGTTTGAATTTGGAAACAGAAACTTAAAACGTCAATTTCTCGAAATGACTTCGAGACTACATATTTTCAGCTTTTGATGCAGAGTCAAAATATATAAAAAGGGCTTCATAATGTTGAAAGAAATTCTAACTTCTGACAATTATTGGCGAAGATACATCCGTTTGAATTTGGAAACAGAAACTTAAAACGTCAATTTCTCGAAATGACTTCGAGACTACATATTTTCAGCTTTTGATGCAGAGTCAAAATATATAAAAAAGGGCTTCATAATGTT
>NW_025063008.1:0-68829 GCF_018153295.1 Drosophila grimshawi
TTCATAATGTTGAAAGAAATTCTAACTTCTGACAATTATTGGCGAAGATACATCCGTTTGAATTTGGAAACAGAAACTTAAAACGTCAATTTCTCGAAATGACTTCGAGACTACATATTTTCAGCTTTTGAAGCAGAGTCAAAATATATAAAAGGGCTTCATAATGTTGAAAGAAATTCTAACTTCTGACAATTATTGGCGAAGATACATCCGTTTGAATTTGGAAACAGAAACTTAAAACGTCAATTTCTCGAAATGACTTCGAGACTACATATTTTCAGCTTTTGATGCAGAATCAAAATATATAATAAGGGCTTCATAATGTTGAAAGAAATTCTAACTGCTGACAATTATTGGCGAAGATACATCCGGTTGAATTTGGAAACCGAAACTTAAAACGTCAATTTCTCGAAATGACTTCGCGACCACATATTTTCAGCTTTTGATGCAGAGTCAAAATATATAAAAAGGGCTTCATAATGTTGAAAGAAATTCTGACTTCTGACAATTATTGGCGAAGATACATCCGTTTGAATTTGGAAACAGAAACTTAAAACGTCAATTTCTCGAAATGACTTCGAGACTACATATTTTCAGCTTTTGAAGCAGAGTCAAAATATATAAAAAGGGCTTCATAATGTTGAAAGAAATTCTAACTTCTGACAATTATTGGCGAAGATACATCCGTTTGAATTTGGAAACAGAAACTTAAAACGTCAATTTCTCGAAATGACTTCGAGACTACATATTTTCAGCTTTTGATGCAGAATCAAAATATATAAAAAGGGCTTCATAATGTTGAAAGAAATTCTAACTTCTGACAATTATTGGCGAAGATACATCCGTTTGAATTTGGAAACAGAAACTTAAAACGTCAATTTCTCGAAATGACTTCGAGACTACATATTTTCAGCTTTTGAAGCAGAGTCAAAATATATAAAAAGGGCTTCATAATGTTGAAAGAAATTCTAACTTCTGACAATTATTGGCGAAGATACATCCGTTTGAATTTGGAAACAGAAACTTAAAACGTCAATTTCTCGAAATGACTTCGAGACTACATATTTTCAGCTTTTGATGCAGAATCAAAATATATAAAAAGGGCTTCATAATGTTGAAAGAAATTCTAACTTCTGACAATTATTGGCGAAGATACATCCGTTTGAATTTGGAAACAGAAACTTAAAACGTCAATTTCTCGAAATGACTTCAAGACTACATATTTTCAGCTTTTGATGCAGAATCAAAATATATAAAAAGGGCTTCATAATGTTGAAAGAAATTCTAACTGCTGACAATTATTGGCGAAGATACATCCGCGCCAATATCTCGAAATGACTTCGAGACCACATATTTTCAGCTTTTGATGCAGAATCAACATATATAAAAAGGGCTTCATAATGTTGAAAGAAATTCTAACTTCTGACAATTATTGGCGAGGATACATCCGTTTGAATTTGGAAACAGAAACTTAAAACGTCGAATTCTCGAAATGACTTCGAGACTACATTTTTCAGCTTTTGAAGCAGAGTCAAAATATATAAAAAGGGCTTCATAATGTTGAAAGAAATTCTAACTTCTGACAATTATTGGCGAAGATACATCCGTTTGAATTTGGAAACAGAAACTTAAAAGGTCGATTTCTCGAAATGACTTCGAGACTACATATTTTCAGCTTTTGATGCAGAATCAAAATATATAAAAAGGGCTTCATAATGTTGAAAGAAATTCTAACTTCTGACAATTATTGGCGAAGATACATCCAATTGAATTTGGAAACCGAAACTTAAAACGTCAATTTCTCGAAATGACTTCGAGACTACATATTTTCAGCTTTTGATGCAGAGTCAAAATATATAAAAAGGGCTTCATAATGTTGAAAGAAATTCTAACTTCTGACAATTATTGGCGCAGATACATCCGTTTGAATTTGGAAACAGAAACTTAAAACGTCGATTTCGCGAAATAACTTCGAGACTACATATTTTCAGCTTTTGATGCAGAGTCAAAATATATAAAAATGGCTTCATAATGTTGAAAGAAATTCTAACTTCTGACAATTATTGGCGAAGATACATCCGTTTGAATTTGGAAACAGAAACTTAAAACATCAATTTCTCGAAATGACTTCGAGACTACATATTTTCAGCTTTTGATGCATAGTCAAAATATATGAAAAGGCTTCATAATGTTGAAAGAAATTTTAACTTCTGACAATTATTGGCGAAGATACATCCGTTTGAATTTGGAAACAGGAACTTAAAACGTCAATTTCTCGAAATGACTTCGAGACTACATATTTTCAGCTTTTGATGCAGGGGATAAATATATAAAAATGGCTTCATAATGTTGAAAGATATCCTAACTTCTGACAATTATTGGCGAACATACATCCGTTTGAATTTGGAAACAGAAACTTAAAACGTCAATTTCTCGAAATGACTTCGAGACTACATATTTTCAACTTTTGATGCAGAATCAAAATATATAAAAAGGGCTTTATAATGTTGAAAGAAATTCTAACTTCTGACAATTATTGGCGAAGATAAATCCGTTTGAATTTGGAAACAGAAACTTAAAACGTCAATTTCTCGAAATGACTTCAAGACTACATATTTTCAGCTTTTGATGCAGAGTCAAAATATATAAAAAGGGCTTCATAATGTTGAAAGAAATTCTGACTTCTGACAATTATTGAAAGAAATTCTAACTTCTGACAATTATTGAAAGAAATTCTAACTTCTGACAATTATTGGCAAAGATACATCCGTTTGAATTTGGAAACAGAAACTTAAAACGTCAATTTCTCGAAATGACTTCGAGACTACATATTTTCAGCTTTTGATGCAGAATCAAAATATATAAAAAGGGCTTCATAATGTTGAAAGAAATTCTAACTTCTGACAATTATTGGCGAAGATACATCCGTTTGAATTTGGAAACAGGAACTTAAAACGTCAATTTCTCGAAATGACTTCGAGACTACATATTTTCAGCTTTTGATGCAGAGTCAAAATATATAAAAAGGGCTTCATAATGTTGAAAGAAATTCTAACTTCTGACAATTATTGGCGAAGATACATCCGTTTGAATTTGGAAACAGAAACTTAAAACGTCAATTTCTCGAAATGACTTCGAGACTACATATTTTCAGCTTTTGATGCAGAATCAAAATATATAAATAGGGCTTCATAATGTTGAAAGAAATTCTAACTTCTGACAATTATTGGCGAAGATACATCCGTTTGAATTTGGGAAAAGAAACTTAAACCGCCAATATCTCGAAATGACTTCGAGACTACATATTTTCAGCTTTTGATGCAGAATCAACATATATAAAAAAGGGGTTCATAATGTTGAAAGAAATTCTAACTTCTGACAATTATTGGCGAAGATACATCCGTTTGAATTTGGAAACAGAAACTTAAAACGTCAATTTCTCGAAATGACTTCGAGACTACATATTTTCAGCTTTTGAAGCAGAATCAAAATATATAAAAAGGGCTTCATAATGTTGAAAGAAATTCTAACTTCTGACAATTATTGGCGAAGCTACATCCGTTTAAATTTGGAAACAGAAACTTAAAACGTCGATTTTTGAAATGACTTCGAGACTACATATTTTCAGCTTTTGATGCAGAATCAAAATATATAAAAAGGGCTTCATAATGTTGAAAGAAATTCTAACTTCTGACAATTATTGGCGAAGATACATACGTTTGAATTTGGAAACAGAAACTCAAAACGTAAATTTCGCGAAATGACTTCGAGACTACATATTTTCAGCGTTTGATGCAGAATCAAAATATATAAAAAGGGCTTCATAATGTTGAAAGAAATTCTAACTTCTGACAATTATTGGCGAAGATACATCCGTTCGAATTTGGAAACAGAAACTTAAAACGTCAATTTCTCGAAATGACTTCGAGACTACATATTTTCAGCTTTTGATGCAGGGTCAAAATATATAAAAAGGGCTTCATAATGTTGAAAGAAATTCTAACTTCTGACAATTATTGGCGAAGATACATCCGTTTGAATTTGGAAACAGAAACTTAAAACGTCCATTTCTCGAAATGACTTCGAGACTACATATTTTCAGCTTTTGATGCAGGGTCAAAATATATAAAAAGGGCTTCATAATGTTGAAAGAAATTCTAACTTCTGACAATTATGGCGAAGGATACATCGGTTGGAATTTGGAAACAGAAACTTAAACGTCATTTCTCGGAAATGACTTCGAGACTACATATTTTCAGCTTTTGCTGCAGAATCAAAATATATTAAAAGGGCTTCATAATGTGGAAAGAAATTCTAACTTCTGACAATTATTGGCGAAGATACATCCGTTTGAATTTGGAAACAGAAACTTAAAACGTCGATTTCTCGAAATGACTTCAAGACTACATATTTTCAGCTTTTGATGCAGAATCAAAATATATAAAAAGGGATTCATAATGTTGAAAGAAATTCTAACTGCTGACAATTATTGGCGAAGATACATCCGGTTGAATTTGGAAAGCGAAACTTAAAACGTCAATTTCTCGAAATGACTTCGAGACAACATATTTTCAGCTTTTGATGCAGAATCAAAATATATAAAAAGGGCTTCATAATGTTGAAAGACATTCTGACTTCTGACAATTATTGGCGAAAATACATCCGTTTGAATTTGGGAAAAGAAACTTAAACCGCCAATATCTCGAAATGACTTCGAGACTACATATTTTCAGCTTTTGATGCAGAATCAACATATATAAAAAGGGCTTCATAATGTTGAAAGAAATTCTAACTTCTGACAATTATTGGCGAAGATACATCCGTTTGAATTTGGAAACAGAAACTTAAAACGTCAATTTCTCGAAATGACTTCGAGACTACATATTTTCAGCTTTTGAAGCAGAGTCAAAATATATAAAAAGGGCTTCATAATGTTGAAAGAAATTCCAACTTCTGACAATTATTGGCGAAGATACATCCGTTTGAATTTGGAAACAGAAACTTAAAACGTCAATTTCTCGAAATGACTTCGAGACTACATATTTTCAGCTTTTGATGCAGAATCAAAATATATAATAAGGGCTTCATAATGTTGAAAGAAATTCTAACTGCTGACAATTATTGGCGAAGATACATCCGGTTGAATTTGGAAACCGAAACTTAAAACGTCAATTTCTCGAAATGACTTCGCGACCACATATTTTCAGCTTTTGATGCAGAGTCAAAATATATAAAAAGGGCTTCATAATGTTGAAAGAAATTCTGACTTCTGACAATTATTGGCGAAGATACATCCGTTTGAATTTGGAAACAGAAACTTAAAACGTCAATTTCTCGAAATGACTTCGAGACTACATATTTTCAGCTTTTGATGCAGGGGCAAAATATATAAAAAGGGCTTCATAATGTTGAAAGAAATTCTAACTTCTGACAATTATTGGCGAAGATACATCCGTTTGAATTTGGAAACAGAAACTTAAAACGTCAATTTCTCGAAATGACTTCGAGACTACATATTTTCAACTTTTGATGCAGAATCAAAATATATAAAAAGGGCTTCATAATGTTGAAAGAAATTCTAACTTCTGACAATTATTGGCGAAGATACATCCGTTTGAATTTGGAAACAGAAACTTAAAACGTCAATTTCTCGAAATGACTTCAAGACTACATATTTTCAGCTTTTGATGCAGAATCAAAATATATAAAAAGGGCTTCATAATGTTGAAGGAAATTCTAACTGCTGACAATTATTGGCGAAGATACATCCGTTTGAATTTGGAAACCGAAACTTAAAACGTCAATTTCTCGAAATGACTTCGCGACCACATATTTTCAGCTTTTGATGCAGAGTCAAAATATATAAAAAGGGCTTCATAATGTTGAAAGAAATTCTGACTTCTGACAATTATTGGCGAAAATACATCCGTTTGAATTTGGGAAAAGAAACTTAAACCGCCAATATCTCGAAATGACTTCGAGACCACATATTTTCAGCTTTTGATGCAGAATCAACATATATAAAAAGGGGTTCATAATGTTGAAAGAAATTCTAACTTCTGACAATTATTGGCGAAGATACATCCGTTTGAATTTGGAAACAGAAACTTAAAACGTCGATTTCTCGAAATGACTTCGAGACTACATATTTTCAGCTTTTGAAGCAGAGTCAAAATATATAAAAAGGGCTTCATAATGTTGAAAGAAATTCTAACTTCTGACAATTATTGGCGAAGATACATCCGTTTGAATTTGGAAACAGAAACTTAAAACGTCAATTTCTCGAAATGACTTCGAGACTACATATTTTCAGCTTTTGATGCAGAATCAAAATATATAATAAGGGCTTCATAATGTTGAAAGAAATTCTAACTGCTGACAATTATTGGCGAAGATACATCCGGTTGAATTTGGAAACCGAAACTTAAAACGTCAATTTCTCGAAATGACTTCGCGACCACATATTTTCAGCTTTTGATGCAGAGTCAAAATATATAAAAAGGGCTTCATAATGTTGAAAGAAATTCTGACTTCTGACAATTATTGGCGAAGATACATCCGTTTGAATTTGGAAACAGAAACTTAAAACGTCAATTTCTCGAAATGACTTCGAGACTACATATTTTCAGCTTTTGATGCAGGGGCAAAATATATAAAAAAGGGCTTCATAATGTTGAAAGAAATTCTAACTTCTGACAATTATTGGCGAAGATACATCCGTTTGAATTTGGAAACAGAAACTTAAAACGTCAATTTCTCGAAATGACTTCGAGACTACATATTTTCAACTTTTGATGCAGAATCAAAATATATAAAAAGGGCTTCATAATGTTGAAAGAAATTCTAACTTCTGACAATTATTGGCGAAGATACATCCGTTTGAATTTGGAAACAGAAACTTAAAACGTCAATTTCTCGAAATGACTTCAAGACTACATATTTTCAGCTTTTGATGCAGAATCAAAATATATAAAAAGGGCTTCATAATGTTGAAGGAAATTCTAACTGCTGACAATTATTGGCGAAGATACATCCGTTTGAATTTGGAAACCGAAACTTAAAACGTCAATTTCTCGAAATGACTTCGCGACCACATATTTTCAGCTTTTGATGCAGAGTCAAAATATATAAAAAGGGCTTCATAATGTTGAAAGAAATTCTGACTTCTGACAATTATTGGCGAAAATACATCCGTTTGAATTTGGGAAAAGAAACTTAAACCGCCAATATCTCGAAATGACTTCGAGACCACATATTTTCAGCTTTTGATGCAGAATCAACATATATAAAAAGGGGTTCATAATGTTGAAAGAAATTCTAACTTCTGACAATTATTGGCGAAGATACATCCGTTTGAATTTGGAAACAGAAACTTAAAACGTCGATTTCTCGAAATGACTTCGAGACTACATATTTTCAGCTTTTGAAGCAGAGTCAAAATATATAAAAAGGGCTTCATAATGTTGAAAGAAATTCTAACTTCTGACAATTATTGGCGAAGATACATCCGTTTGAATTTGGAAACAGAAACTTAAAACGTCAATTTCTCGAAATGACTTCGAGACTACATATTTTCAGCTTTTGATGCAGAATCAAAATATATAATAAGGGCTTCATAATGTTGAAAGAAATTCTAACTGCTGACAATTATTGGCGAAGATACATCCGGTTGAATTTGGAAACCGAAACTTGAAACGTCAATTTCTCGAAATGACTTCGAGACCACATATTTTCAGCTTTTGATGCAGAGTCAAAATATATAAAAAGGGCTTCATAATGTTGAAAGAAATTCTAACTTCTGACAATTATTGGCGAGGATACATCCGTTTGAATTTGGAAACAGAAACTTAAAACGTCGATTTCTCGAAATGACTTCGAGACTACATATTTTCAGCTTTTGAAGCAGAGTCAAAATATATAAAAAGGGCTTCATAATGTTGAAAGAAATTCTAACTTCTGACAATTATTGGCGAAGATACATCCGTTTGAATTTGGAAACAGAAACTTAAAACGTCGATTTCTCGAAATGACTTCGAGACTACATATTTTCAGCTTTTGATGCAGAATCAAAATATATAAAAAGGGCTTCATAATGTTGAAAGAAATTCTAACTTCTGACAATTATTGGCGAAGATACATCCGTTTGAATTTGGAAACCGAAACTTAAAACGTCAATTTCTCGAAATGACTTCGCGACCACATATTTTCAGCTTTTGATGCAGAGTCAAAATATATAAAAAGGGCTTCATAATGTTGAAAGAAATTCTGACTTCTGACAATTATTGGCGAAGATACATCCGTTTGAATTTGGAAACAGAAACTTAAAACGTCGATTTCTCGAAATGACTTCGAGACTACATATTTTCAGCTTTTGAAGCAGAGTCAAAATATATAAAAAGGGCTTCATAATGTTGAAAGAAATTCTAACTTCTGACAATTATTGGCGAGGATACATCCGTTTGAATTTGGAAACAGAAACTTAAAACGTCGATTTCTCGAAATGACTTCGAGACTACATATTTTCAGCTTTTGAAGCAGAGTCAAAATATATAAAAAGGGCTTCATAATGTTGAAAGAAATTCTAACTTCTGACAATTATTGGCGAAGATACATCCGTTTGAATTTGGAAACAGAAACTTAAAACGTCGATTTCTCGAAATGACTTCGAGACTACATATTTTCAGCTTTTGATGCAGAATCAACATATATAAAAAGGGGTTCATAATGTTGAAAGAAATTCTAACTTCTGACAATTATTGGCGAAGATACATCCGTTTGAATTTGGAAACAGAAACTTAAAACGTCGATTTCTCGAAATGACTTCGAGACTACATATTTTCAGCTTTTGAAGCAGAGTCAAAATATATAAAAAGGGCTTCATAATGTTGAAAGAAATTCTAACTTCTGACAATTATTGGCGAAGATACATCCGTTTGAATTTGGAAACCGAAACTTAAAACGTCAATTTCTCGAAATGACTTCGCGACCACATATTTTCAGCTTTTGATGCTGAGTCAAAATATATAAAAAGGGCTTCATAATGTTGAAAGAAATTCTGACTTCTGACAATTATTGGCGAAGATACATCCGTTTGAATTTGGAAACAGAAACTTAAAACGTCGATTTCTCGAAATGACTTCGCGACTACATATTTTCAGCTTTTGATGCAGAGTCAAAATATATAAAAAGGGCTTCATAATGTTGAAAGAAATTCTAACTTCTGACAAATATTGGCGAAGATACATCCGTTTGAATTTGGAAACAGAAACTTAAAACGTCGATTTCTAGAAATGACTTCGAGACTACATATTTTCAGCTTTTGATGCAGAATCAAAAATATATAAAAAAGGGCTTCATAATGTTGAAAGAAATTCTAACTTCTGACAATTATTGGCGAAGATACATCCGTTTGAATTTGGAAACAGAAACTTAAAACGTCGATTTCTCAAAATGACTTCGAGACTACATATTTTCAGCTTTTGAAGCAGAGTGAAAATATATAAAAAGGGCTTCATAATGTTGAAAGAAATTCTAACTTCTGACAATTATTGGCGAAGATACATCCGTTTGAATTTGGGAAAAGAAGCTTAAACCGCCGATTTCTCGAAATGACTTCGAGACCACATATTTTCAGCTTTTGATGCAGAATCAACATATATAAAAAGGGGTTCATAATGTTGAAAGAAATTCTAACTTCTGACAATTATTGGCGAGGATACATCCGTTTGAATTTGGAAACAGAAACTTAAAACGTCGATTTCTCGAAATGACTTCGAGACTACATATTTTCAGCTTTTGAAGCAGAGTGAAAATATATAAAAAGGGCTTCATAATGTTGAAAGAAATTCTAACTTCTGACAATTATTGGCGAAGATACATCCGTTTGAATTTGGAAACAGAAACTTAAAACGTCGATTCTCGAAATGACTTCGAGACTACATATTTTCAGCTTTTTGATGCAGAATCAAAATATATAAAAAGGGCTTCATAATGTTGAAAGGAAATTCTAACTTCTGACAATTATTGGCGAAGATACATCCGTTTGAATTTGGAAACCGAAACTTAAAACGTCAATTTCTCGAAATGACTTCGCGACCACATATTTTCAGCTTTTGATGCAGAGTCAAAATATAAAAAGAGGGTTTCATAATGTTGAAAGAAATTCTAACTTCTGACAATTATTGGCGAAGATACATCCGTTTGAATTTGGGAAAAGAAGCTTAAACCGCCAATATCTCGAAATGACTTCGAGACCACATATTTTCAGCTTTTGAAGCAGAGTGAAAATATATAAAAAGGGCTTCATAATGTTGAAAGAAATTCCAACTTCTGACAATTATTGGCGAAGATACATCCGTTTGAATTTGGAAACAGAAACTTAAAACGTCGATTTTTTGAAATGACTTCGAGACTACATATTTTCAGCTTTTGATGCACAGTCAAAATATATAAAAAGGGCTTCATAATGTTGAAAGAAATTCTAACTTCTGACAATTATTGGCGAAGATACATCCGTTTGAATTTGGAAACAGAAACTCAAAACGTCAATTTCTCGAAATGACTTCGAGACTACATATTTTCAGCTTATGATGCAGGGTCAAAATATATAAAAATGGTTTCATAATGTTGAAAGAAATTCTAACTTCTGACAATTATTGGCGAAGATACATCCGTTTGAATTTGGAAACAGAAACTTAAACGTCAATTTCTCGAAACGACTTCGAGACTACATATTTTCAGCTTTTGATGCAGAATCAAAATATATAAAAAGGGCTTCATAATGTTGAAAGAAATTCTAACTGCTGACAATTATTGGCGAAGATACATCCGGTTGAATTTGGAAACCGAAACTTAAAACGTCAATTTCTCGATATGACTTCGCGACCACATATTTTCAGCTTTTGATGCAGAATCAAAATATATAAAAAGGGCTTCATAATGTTGAAAGAAATTCTAACTTCTGACAATTATTGGCGAAGATACATCCGTTTGAATTTGGAAACAGAAACTTAAAACGTCAATTTCTCGAAATGACTTCGAGACTACATATTTTCAGCTTTTGATGCAGAATCAAAATATATAATAAGGGCTTCATAATGTTGAAAGAAATTCTAACTGCTGACAATTATTGGCGAAGATACATCCGGTTGAATTTGGAAACCGAAACTTAAAACGTCAATTTCTCGAAATGACTTCGCGACCACATATTTTCAGCTTTTGATGCAGAGTCAAAATATATAAAAAGGGCTTCATAATGTTGAAAGAAATTCTGACTTCTGACAATTATTGGCGAAGATACATCCGTTTGAATTTGGAAACAGAAACTTAAAACGTCAATTTCTCGAAATGACTTCGAGACTACATATTTTCAGCTTTTGATGCAGGGGCAAAATATATAAAAAGGGCTTCATAATGTTGAAAGAAATTCTAACTTCTGACAATTATTGGCGAAGATACATCCGTTTGAATTTGGAAACCGAAACTTAAAACGTCAATTTCTCGAAATGACTTCGCGACTACATATTTTCAACTTTTGATGCAGAATCAAAATATATAAAAAGGGCTTCATAATGTTGAAAGAAATTCTAACTTCTGACAATTATTGGCGAAGATACATCCGTTTGAATTTGGAAACCGAAACTTAAAACGTCAATTTCTCGAAATGACTTCAAGACTACATATTTTCAGCTTTTGATGCAGAATCAAAATATATAAAAAGGGCTTCATAATGTTGAAAGAAATTCCAACTGCTGACAATTATTGGCGAATATACATCCGGTTGAATTTGGAAACCGAAACTTAAAACGTCAATTTCTCGAAATGACTTCGCGACCACATATTTTCAGCTTTTGATGCAGAGTCAAAATATATAAAAAGGGCTTCATAATGTTGAAAGAAATTCTGACTTCTGACAATTATTGGCGAAAATACATCCGTTTGAATTTGGGAAAAGAAACTTAAACCGCCAATATCTCGAAATGACTTCGAGACCACATATTTTCAGCTTTTGATGCAGAATCAACATATATAAAAAGGGGTTCATAATGTTGAAAGAAATTCTAACTTCTGACAATTATTGGCGAAGATACATCCGTTTGAATTTGGAAACAGAAACTTAAAACGTCGATTTCTCGAAATGACTTCGAGACTACATATTTTCAGCTTTTGAAGCAGAGTCAAAATATATAAAAAGGGCTTCATAATGTTGAAAGAAATTCTAACTTCTGACAATTATTGGCGAAGATACATCCGTTTGAATTTGGAAACAGAAACTTAAAACGTCAATTTCTCGAAATGACTTCGAGACTACATATTTTCAGCTTTTGATGCAGAATCAAAATATATAAAAAGGGCTTCATAATGTTGAAAGAAATTCTAACTTCTGACAATTATTGGCGAAGATACATCCGGTTGAATTTGGAAACCGAAACTTGAAACGTCAATTTCTCGAAATGACTTCGCGACCACATATTTTCAGCTTTTGATGCGGAGTCAAAATATATAAAAAGGGCTTCATAATGTTGAAAGAAATTCTGACTTCTGACAATTATTGGCGAAGATACATCCGTTTGAATTTGGAAACAGAAACTTAAAACGTCAATTTCTCGAAATGACTTCGAGGCTACATATTTTCAGCTTTTGAAGCAGAGTCAAAATATATAAAAAGGGCTTCATAATGTTGAAAGAAATTCTAACTTCTGACAATTATTGGCGAAGATACATCCGTTTGAATTTGGAAACAGAAACTTAAAACGTCAATTTCTCGAAATGAAAGAAATTTTAACTTCTGACAATTATTGGCGAAGATACATCCGTTTGAATTTGGAAACAGGAACTTAAAACGTCAATTTCTCGAAATGACTTCGAGTCCAAATTTTTTCAGCTTTTGATGCAGGGGATAAATATATAAAAAGGGCTTCATAATGATGAAAGAAATTCTAACTTCTGACAATTATTGGCGAAGATACATCCGTTTGAATTTGGAAACAGAAACTTAAAACGTCAATTTCTCGAAATGACTTCGAGACTACATATTTTCAACTTTTGATGCAGAGTCAAAATATAAAAAGAGGGTTTCATAATGTTGAAAGAAATTCTGACTTCTGACAATTATTGGCGAAGATACATCCGTTTGAATTTGGGAAAAGAAGCTTAAACCGCCAATATCTCGAAATGACTTCGAGACCACATATTTTCAGCTTTTGAAGCAGAGTCAAAATATATAAAAAGGGCTTCATAATGTTGAAAGAAATTCCAACTTCTGACAATTATTGGCGAAGATACATCCGTTTGAATTTGGAAACAGAAACTTAAAACGTCGATTTTTTGAAATGACTTCGAGACTACATATTTTCAGCTTTTGATGCACAGTCAAAATATATAAAAAGGGCTTCATAATGTTGAAAGAAATTCTAACTTCTGACAATTATTGGCGAAGATACATACGTTTGAATTTGGAAACAGAAACTCAAAACGTCAATTTCGCGAAATGACTTCGAGACTACATATTTTCAGCTTTTGATGCAGAATCAAAATATATAAAATGGGCTTCATAATGTTGAAAGAAATTCTAACTTCTGACAATTATTGGCGAAGTTACATCCGTTCGAATTTGGAAACAGAAACTTAAAACGTCAATTTCTCGAAATGACTTCGAGACTACATATTTTCAGCTTTTGATGCAGAATCAAAATATATAAAAAGGGCTTCATAATGATGAAAGAAATTCTAACTTCTGACAATTATTGGCGAAGATACATCCGTTTGAATTTGGAAACAGAAACTTAAAACGTCGATTTCTCGAAATGACTTCGAGACTACATATTTTCAGCTTATGATGCAGGGTCAAAATATATAAAAATGGTTTCATAATGTTGAAAGAAATTCTAACTTCTGACAATTATTGGCGAAGATACATCCGTTTGAATTTGGAAACAGAAACTTAAACGTCAATTTCTCGAAATGACTTCGAGACTACATATTTTCAGCTTTTGATGCAGAATCAAAATATATAAAAAGGGCTTCATAATGTTGAAAGAAATTCTAACTTCTGACAATTATTGGCGAAGAAACATCCGTTTGAATTTGGAAACAAAAACTTAAAACGTCGATTTCTCGAAATGACTTCGAGACTACATATTTTCAGCTTTTGATGCAGAGTCAAAATATATAAAAAGGGCTTCATAATGTTGAAAGAAATTCTAACTTCTGACAATTATTGGCGAAGATACATCCGTTTGAATTTGGAAACAGAAACTTAAAACGTCAATTTCTCGAAATGACTTCGAGACTACATATTTTCAGCTTTTGATGCAGAATCAAAATATATAAAAAGGGCTTCATAATGTTGAAAGAAATTCTAACTTCTGACAATTATTGGCGAAGATACATCCGTTTGAATTTGGAAACAGAAACTTAAAACGTCAATTTCTCGAAATGACTTCAAAACTACATATTTTCAGCTTTTGATGCAGAGTCAAAATATATAAAAAGGGCTTCATAATGTTGAAAGAAATTCTAACTGCTGACAATTATTGGCGAAGATACATCCGGTTGAATTTGGAAACAGAAACTTAAAACGTCAATTTCTCGAAATGACTTCGCGACCACATATTTTCAGCTTTTGATGCAGAGTCAAAATATATAAAAAGGGCTTCATAATGTTGAAAGAAATTCTAACTTCTGACAATTATTGGCGAAGATACATCCGTTTGAATTTGGAAACAGAAACTTAAAACGTCAATTTCTCGAAATGACTTCGAGACTACATATTTTCAGCTTTTGATGCAGAATCAAAATATATAATAAGGGCTTCATAATGTTGAAAGAAATTCTAACTGCTGACAATTATTGGCGAAGATACATCCGGTTGAATTTGGAAACCGAAACTTAAAACGTCAATTTCTCGAAATGACTTCGCGACCACATATTTTCAGCTTTTGATGCAGAGTCAAAATATATAAAAAGGGCTTCATAATGTTGAAAGAAATTCTGACTTCTGACAATTATTGGCGAAGATACATCCGTTTGAATTTGGAAACAGAAACTTAAAACGTCAATTTCTCGAAATGACTTCGAGACTACATATTTTCAGCTTTTGATGCAGGGGCAAAATATATAAAAAGGGCTTCATAATGTTGAAAGAAATTCTAACTTCTGACAATTATTGGCGAAGATACATCCGTTTGAATTTGGAAACAGAAACTTAAAACGTCAATTTCTCGAAATGACTTCGAGACTACATATTTTCAACTTTTGATGCAGAATCAAAATATATAAAAAGGGCTTCATAATGTTGAAAGAAATTCTAACTTCTGACAATTATTGGCGAAGATACATCCGTTTGAATTTGGAAACAGAAACTTAAAACGTCAATTTCTCGAAATGAAAGAAATTCTAACTTCTGACAATTATTGGCGAAGATACATCCGTTTGAATTTGGAAACAGAAACTTAAAACGTCAATTTCTCGAAATGAAAGAAATTTTAACTTCTGACAATTATTGGCGAAGATACATCCGTTTGAATTTGGAAACAGGAACTTAAAACGTCAATTTCTCGAAATGACTTCGAGACTACATATTTTCAGCTTTTGATGCAGGGGATAAATATATAAAAATGGCTTCATAATGTTGAAAGATATTCTAACTTCTGACAATTATTGGCGAAGATACATCCGTTTGAATTTGGAAACAGAAACTTAAAACGTCAATTTCTCGAAATGACTTCGAGACTACATATTTTCAACTTTTGATGCAGAGTCAAAATATAAAAAGAGGGTTTCATAATGTTGAAAGAAATTCTGACTTCTGACAATTATTGGCGAAGATACATCCGTTTGAATTTGGGAAAAGAAGCTTAAACCGCCAATATCTCGAAATGACTTCGAGACCACATATTTTCAGCTTTTGAAGCAGAGTCAAAATATATAAAAAGGGCTTCATAATGTTGAAAGAAATTCCAACTTCTGACAATTATTGGCGAAGATACATCCGTTTGAATTTGGAAACAGAAACTTAAAACGTCGATTTTTTGAAATGACTTCGAGACTACATATTTTCAGCTTTTGATGCACAGTCAAAATATATAAAAAGGGCTTCATAATGTTGAAAGAAATTCTAACTTCTGACAATTATTGGCGAAGATACATACGTTTGAATTTGGAAACAGAAACTCAAAACGTCAATTTCGCGAAATGACTTCGAGACTACATATTTTCAGCTTTTGATGCAGAATCAAAATATATAAAATGGGCTTCATAATGTTGAAAGAAATTCTAACTTCTGACAATTATTGGCGAAGTTACATCCGTTCGAATTTGGAAACAGAAACTTAAAACGTCAATTTCTCGAAATGACTTCGAGACTACATATTTTCAGCTTTTGATGCAGAATCAAAATATATAAAAAGGGCTTCATAATGATGAAAGAAATTCTAACTTCTGACAATTATTGGCGAAGATACATCCGTTTGAATTTGGAAACAGAAACTTAAAACGTCGATTTCTCGAAATGACTTCGAGACTACATATTTTCAGCTTATGATGCAGGGTCAAAATATATAAAAATGGTTTCATAATGTTGAAAGAAATTCTAACTTCTGACAATTATTGGCGAAGATACATCCGTTTGAATTTGGAAACAGAAACTTAAACGTCAATTTCTCGAAATGACTTCGAGACTACATATTTTCAGCTTTTGATGCAGAATCAAAATATATAAAAAGGGCTTCATAATGTTGAAAGAAATTCTAACTTCTGACAATTATTGGCGAAGAAACATCCGTTTGAATTTGGAAACAAAAACTTAAAACGTCGATTTCTCGAAATGACTTCGAGACTACATATTTTCAGCTTTTGATGCAGAGTCAAAATATATAAAAAGGGCTTCATAATGTTGAAAGAAATTCTAACTTCTGACAATTATTGGCGAAGATACATCCGTTTGAATTTGGAAACAGAAACTTAAAACGTCAATTTCTCGAAATGACTTCGAGACTACATATTTTCAGCTTTTGATGCAGAATCAAAATATATAAAAAGGGCTTCATAATGTTGAAAGAAATTCTAACTTCTGACAATTATTGGCGAAGATACATCCGTTTGAATTTGGAAACAGAAACTTAAAACGTCAATTTCTCGAAATGACTTCAAAACTACATATTTTCAGCTTTTGATGCAGAATCAAAATATATAAAAAGGGCTTCATAATGTTGAAAGAAATTCTAACTTCTGACAATTATTGGCGAAGATACATCCGGTTGAATTTGGAAACCGAAACTTAAAACGTCAATTTCTCGAAATGACTTCGCGACTACATATTTTCAGCTTTTGATGCAGAGTCAAAATATATAAAAAGGGCTTCATAATGTTGAAAGAAATTCTAACTTCTGACAATGATTGGCGAAGATACATCCGTTTGAATTTGGAAACAGAAACTTAAAACGTCGATTTCTCGAAATGACTTCAATACTACATATTTTCAGCTTTTGATGCAGAATCAAAATATATAAAAAGGGCTTCATAATGTTGAAAGAAATTCTAACTTCTGACAATTATTGGCGAAGATACATCCGGTTGAATTTGGAAACCGAAACTTAAAACGTCAATTTCTCGAAATGACTTCGCGACTACATATTTTCAGCTTTTGATGCAGAGTCAAAATATATAAAAAGGGCTTCATAATGTTGAAAGAAATTCTGACTTCTGACAATTATTGGCGAAGATACATCCGTTTGAATTTGGAAACAGAAACTTAAAACGTCAATTTCTCGAAATGACTTCGAGACTACATATTTTCAGCTTTTGATGCAGGGGCAAAATATATAAAAAGGGCTTCATAATGTTGAAAGAAATTCTAACTTCTGACAATTATTGGCGAAGATACATCCGTTTGAATTTGGAAACAGAAACTTAAAACGTCAATTTCTCGAAATGACTTCGAGACTACATATTTTCAACTTTTGATGCAGAATCAAAATATATAAAAAGGGCTTCATAATGTTGAAAGAAATTCTAACTTCTGACAATTATTGGCGAAGATACATCCGTTTGAATTTGGAAACAGAAACTTAAAACGTCAATTTCTCGAAATGACTTCAAGACTACATATTTTCAGCTTTTGATGCAGAATCAAAATATATAAAAAGGGCTTCATAATGTTGAAAGAAATTCCAACTGCTGACAATTATTGGCGAATATACATCCGGTTGAATTTGGAAACCGAAACTTAAAACGTCAATTTCTCGAAATGACTTCGCGACCACATATTTTCAGCTTTTGATGCAGAGTCAAAATATATAAAAAGGGCTTCATAATGTTGAAAGAAATTCTGACTTCTGACAATTATTGGCGAAAATACATCCGTTTGAATTTGGGAAAAGAAACTTAAACCGCCACTATCTCGAAATGACTTCGAGACCACATATTTTCAGCTTTTTGATGCAGAATCAACATATATAAAAAGGGGTTCATAATGTTGAAAGAAATTCTAACTTCTGACAATTATTGGCGAAGATACATCCGTTTGAATTTGGAAACAGAAACTTAAAACGTCGATTTCTCGAAATGACTTCGAGACTACATATTTTCAGCTTTTGAAGCAGAGTCAAAATATATAAAAAGGGCTTCATAATGTTGAAAGAAATTCTAACTTCTGACAATTATTGGCGAAGATACATCCGTTTGAATTTGGAAACAGAAACTTAAAACGTCAATTTCTCGAAATGACTTCGAGACTACATATTTTCAGCTTTTGATGCAGAATCAAAATATATAATAAGGGGCTTCATAATGTTGAAAGAAATTCTAACTTCTGACAATTATTGGCGAAGATACATCCGTTTGAATTTGGAAACCGAAACTTAAAACGTCAATTTCTCGAAATGACTTCGCGACCACATATTTTCAGCTTTTGATGCGGAGTCAAAATATATAAAAAGGGCTTCATAATGTTGAAAGAAATTCTAACTTCTGACAATTATTGGCGAAGATACATCCGTTTGAATTTGGAAACAGAAACTTAAAACGTCAATTTCTCGAAATGACTTCGAGGCTACATATTTTCAGCTTTTGAAGCAGAGTCAAAATATATAAAAAGGGCTTCATAATGTTGAAAGAAATTCTAACTTCTGACAATTATTGGCGAAGATACATCCGTTTGAATTTGGAAACAGAAACTTAAAACGTCAATTTCTCGAAATGACTTCGAGACTACATATTTTCAGCTTTTGATGCAGAATCAAAATATATAAAAAGGGCTTCATAATGTTGAAAGAAATTCTAACTTCTGACAATTATTGGCGAAGATACATCCGTTTGAATTTGGAAACAGAAACTTAAAACGTCAATTTCTCGAAATGAAAGAAATTCTAACTTCTGACAATTATTGGCGAAGATACATCCGTTTGAATTTGGAAACAGGAACTTAAAACGTCAATTTCTCGAAATGACTTCGAGACTACATATTTTCAGCTTTTGATGCAGAGTCAAAATATATAAAAAGGGCTTCATAATGTTGAAAGAAATTCTAACTTCTGACAATTATTGGCGAAGATACATCCGTTTGAATTTGGAAACAGAAACTTAAAACGTCAATTTCTCGAAATGACTTCGAGACTACATATTTTCAACTTTTGATGCAGAATCAAAATATATAAAAAGGGCTTCATAATGTTGAAAGAAATTCTAACTTCTGACAATTATTGGCGAAGATAAATCCGTTTGAATTTGGAAACAGAAACTTAAAACGTCAATTTCTCGAAATGACTTCAAGACTACATATTTTCAGCTTTTGATGCAGAGTCAAAATATATAAAAAGGGCTTCATAATGTTGAAAGAAATTCTGACTTCTGACAATTATTGGCGAATATACATCCGTTTAAATTTGGGAAAAGAAACTTAAATCGCCAATATCTCGAAATGACTTCGAAACCACATATTTTCAGCTTTTGATGCAGAATCAACATATTTAAAAAGGGCTTCATAATGTTGAAAGAAATTCTAACTTCTGACAATTATTGGCGAAGATACATCCGTTTGAATTTGGAAACAGAAACTTAAAACGTCAATTTCTCGAAATGACTTCGAGACTACATATTTTCAGCTTTTGATGCATAGTCAAAATATATAAAAAGGGCTTCATAATGTTGAAAGAAATTCTAACTTCTGACAATTATTGGCGAAGATACATCCGTTTGAATTTGGAAACAGGAACTTAAAACGTCAATTTCTCGAAATGACTTCGAGACTACATATTTTCAGCTTTTGATGCAGAGTCAAAATATATAAAAAGGGCTTCATAATGTTGAAAGAAATTCTAACTTCTGACAATTATTGGCGAAGATACATCCGCTTGAATTTGGAAACAGAAACTTAAAACGTCAATTTCTCGAAATGACTTCGAGATTACATATTTTCAGCTTTTGAAGCAGAGTCAAAATATATAAAAAGGGCTTCATAATGTTGAAAGAAATTCTAACTTCTGACAATTATTGGCGAAGATACATCCGTTTGAATTTGGAAACAGAAACTTAAAACATCGATTTTTTGAAATGACTTCGAGACTACATATTTTCAGCTTTTGATGCACAGTCAAAATATATAAAAAGGGCTTCATAATGTTGAAAGAAATTCTAACTTCTGACAATTATTGGCGAAGATACATCCGTTTGAATTTGGAAACAGAAACTTAAAACGTCAATTTCGCGAAATGACTTCGAGACTACATATTTTCAGCTTTTGATGCAGAATCAAAATATATAAAAAGGGCTTTATAATGTTGAAAGAAATTCTAACTTCTGACAATTATTGGCGAAGATAAATCCGTTTGAATTTGGAAACAGAAACTTAAAACGTCAATTTCTCGAAATGACTTCAAGACTACATATTTTCAGCTTTTGATGCAGAGTCAAAATATATAAAAAGGGCTTCATAATGTTGAAAGAAATTCTGACTTCTGACAATTATTGGCGAATATACATCCGTTTAAATTTGGGAAAAGAAACTTAAATCGCCAATATCTCGAAATGACTTCGAAACCACATATTTTCAGCTTTTGATGCAGAATCAACATATTTAAAAAGGGCTTCATAATGTTGAAAGAAATTCTAACTTCTGACAATTATTGGCGAAGATACATCCGTTTGAATTTGGAAACAGAAACTTAAAACGTCAATTTCTCGAAATGACTTCGAGACTACATATTTTCAGCTCTTGATGCAGAGTCAAAATATATAATAAGGGCTTCATAATGTTGAAAGAAATTCTAACTTCTGACAATTATTGGCGAAGATACATCCGTTTGAATTTGGAAACAGGAACTTAAAACGTCAATTTCTCGAAATGACTTCGAGACTACATATTTTCAGCTTTTGATGCAGAGTCAAAATATATAAAAAGGGCTTCATAATGTTGAAAGAAATTCTAACTTCTGACAATTATTGGCGAAGATACATCCGTTTGAATTTGGAAACAGAAACTTAAAACGTCAATTTCTCGAAATGACTTCGAGACTACATATTTTCAACTTTTGATGCAGAGTCAAAATATATAAAAAGGGCTTCATAATGTTGAAAGAAATTCTAACTTCTGACAATTATTGGCGAAGATACATCCGCTTGAATTTGGAAACAGAAACTTAAAACGTCAATTTCTCGAAATGACTTCGAGATTACATATTTTCAGCTTTTGAAGCAGAGTCAAAATATATAAAAAGGGCTTCATAATGTTGAAAGAAATTCTAACTTCTGACAATTATTGGCGAAGATACATCCGTTTGAATTTGGAAACAGAAACTTAAAACGTCGATTTTTTGAAATGACTTCGAGACTACATATTTTCAGCTTTTGATGCACAGTCAAAATATATAAAAAGGGCTTCATAATGTTGAAAGAAATTCTAACTTCTGACAATTATTGGCGAAGATACATCCGTTTGAATTTGGAAACAGAAACTTAAAACGTCAATTTCGCGAAATGACTTCGAGACTACATATTTTCAGCTTTTGATGCAGAATCAAAATATATAAAATGGGCTTCATAATGTTGAAAGAAATTCTAACTTCTGACAATTATTGGCGAAGATACATCCGTTCGAATTTGGAAACAGAAACTTAAAACGTCAATTTCGCGAAATGACTTCGAGACTACATATTTTCAGCTTTTGATGCAGAATCAACATATTTAAAAAGGGCTTCATAATGTTGAAAGAAATTCTAACTTCTGACAATTATTGGCGAAGATACATCCGTTTGAATTTGGAAACAGAAACTTAAAACGTCAATTTCTCGAAATGACTTCGAGACTACATATTTTCAGCTTTTGATGCATAGTCAAAATATATAAAAAGGGCTTCATAATGTTGAAAGAAATTCTAACTTCTGACAATTATTGGCGAAGATACATCCGTTTGAATTTGGAAACAGGAACTTAAAACGTCAATTTCTCGAAATGACTTCGAGACTACATATTTTCAGCTTTTGATGCAGAGTCAAAATATATAAAAAGGGCTTCATAATGTTGAAAGAAATTCTAACTTCTGACAATTATTGGCGAAGATACATCCGTTTGAATTTGGAAACAGAAACTTAAAACGTCAATTTCTCGAAATGACTTCGAGACTACATATTTTCAACTTTTGATGCAGAGTCAAAATATATAAAAAGGGCTTCATAATGTTGAAAGAAATTCTAACTTCTGACAATTATTGGCGAAGATACATCCGCTTGAATTTGGAAACAGAAACTTAAAACGTCAATTTCTCGAAATGACTTCGAGATTACATATTTTCAGCTTTTGAAGCAGAGTCAAAATATATAAAAAGGGCTTCATAATGTTGAAAGAAATTCTAACTTCTGACAATTATTGGCGAAGATACATCCGTTTAAATTTGGAAACAGAAACTTAAAACATCGATTTTTTGAAATGACTTCGAGACTACATATTTTCAGCTTTTGATGCACAGTCAAAATATATAAAAAGGGCTTCATAATGTTGAAAGAAATTCTAACTTCTGACAATTATTGGCGAAGATACATCCGTTTGAATTTGGAAACAGAAACTTAAAACGTCAATTTCGCGAAATGACTTCGAGACTACATATTTTCAGCTTTTGATGCAGAATCAAAATATATAAAATGGGCTTCATAATGTTGAAAGAAATTCTAACTTCTGACAATTATTGGCGAAGATACATCCGTTTGAATTTGGAAACAGAAACTTAAAACGTCAATTTCTCGAAATGACTTCGAGACTACATATTTTCAGCTTTTGATGCAGAATCAAAATATATAAAAAGGGGTTCATAATGATGAAAGAAATTCTAACTTCTGACAATTATTGGCGAAGATACATCCGTTTGAATTTGGAAACAGAAACTTAAAACGTCCATTTCTCGAAATGACTTCGAGACTACATATTTTCAGCTTTTGATGCAGGGTCAAAATATATAAAAATGGTTTCATAATGTTGAAAGAAATTCTAACTTCTGACAATTATTGGCGAAGATACATCCGTTTGAATTTGGAAACAGAAACTTAAAACGTCAATTTCTCGAAATGACTTCGAGACTACATATTTTCAGCTTTTGATGCAGAATCAAAATATATAAAAAGGGCTTCATAATGTTGAAAGAAATTCTAACTTCTGACAATTATTGGCGAAGATACATCCGTTTGAATTTGGAAACAGAAACTTAAAACGTCGATTTCTCGAAATGACTTCGAGACTACATATTTTCAGCTTTTGATGCAGAGTCAAAATATATAAAAAGGGCTTCATAATGTTGAAAGAAATTCTAACTTCTGACAATTATTGGCGAAGATACATCCGTTTGAATTTGGAAACAGAAACTTAAAACGTCCATTTCTCGAAATGACTTCGAGACTACATATTTTCAGCTTTTGATGCAGAATCAAAATATATAAAATGGGCTTCATAATGTTGAAAGAAATTCTAACTTCTGACAATTATTGGCGAAGATACATCCGTTCGAATTTGGAAACAGAAACTTAAAACGTCAATTTCTCGAAATGACTTCGAGACTACATATTTTCAGCTTTTGATGCAGGGTCAAAATATATAAAAATGGTTTCATAATGTTGAAAGAAATTCTAACTTCTGACAATTATTGGCGAAGATACATCCGTTTGAATTTGGAAACAGAAACTTAAAACGTCAATTTCTCGAAATGACTTCGAGACTACATATTTTCAGCTTTTGATGCAGAATCAAAATATATAAAAAGGGCTTCATAATGTTGAAAGAAATTCTAACTTCTGACAATTATTGGCGAAGATACATCCGTTTGAATTTGGAAACAGAAACTTAAAACGTCGATTTCTCGAAATGAGTTCGAGACTACATATTTTCAGCTTTTGATGCAGAGTCAAAATATATAAAAAGGGCTTCATAATGTTGAAAGAAATTCTAACTTCTGACAATTATTGGCGAAGATACATCCGTTTGAATTTGGAAACAGAAACTTAAAACGTCAATTTCTCGAAATGACTTCGAGACTACATATTTTCAGCTTTTCATGCAGAATCAAAATATATAAAAAGGGCTTCATAATGTTGAAAGAAATTCTAACTTCTGACAATTATTGGCGAAGATACATCCGTTTGAATTTGGAAACAGGAACTTAAAACGTCAATTTCTCGAAATGACTTCGAGACTACATATTTTCAGCTTTTGATGCAGGGGCAAAATATATAAAAAGGGCTTCATAATGTTGAAAGAAATTCTAACTTCTGACAATTATTGGCGAAGATACATCCGTTTGAATTTGGAAACAGAAACTTAAAACGTCAATTTCTCGAAATGACTTCGAGACTACATATTTTCAACTTTTGATGCAGAATCAAAATATATAAAAAGGGCTTCATAATGTTGAAAGAAATTCTAACTTCTGACAATTATTGGCGAAGATACATCCGTTTGAATTTGGAAACAGAAACTTAAAACGTCAATTTCTCGAAATGACTTCGAGACTACATATTTTCAGCTTTTGATGCAGAGTCAAAATATATAAAAAGGGCTTCATAATGTTGAAAGAAATTCTAACTTTTGACAATTATTGGCGAAGATACATCCGTTTGAATTTGGAAACAGAAACTTAAAACGTCAATTTCGCGAAATGACTTCGAGACTACATATTTTCAGCTTTTGATGCAGAATCAAAATATATAAAATGGGCTTCATAATGTTGAAAGAAATTCTAACTTCTGACAATTATTGGCGAAGATACATCCGTTTGAATTTGGAAACAGAAACTTAAAACGTCAATTTCTCGAAATGACTTCGAGACTACATATTTTCAGCTTTTGATGCAGGGTCAAAATATATAAAAAGGGCTTCATAATGTTGAAAGAAATTCTAACTTCTGACAATTATTGGCGAAGATACATCCGTTCGAATTTGGAAACAGAAACTTAAAACGTCAATTTCTCGAAATGACTTCGAGACTACATATTTTCAGCTTTTGATGCAGGGTCAAAATATATAAAAATGGTTTCATAATGTTGAAAGAAATTCTAACTTCTGACAATTATTGGCGAAGATACATCCGTTTGAATTTGGAAACAGAAACTTAAAACGTCAATTTCTCGAAATGACTTCGAGACTACATATTTTCAGCTTTTGATGCAGAATCAAAATATATAAAAAGGGCTTCATAATGTTGAAAGAAATTCTAACTTCTGACAATTATTGGCGAAGATACATCCGTTTGAATTTGGAAACAGAAACTTAAAACGTCGATTTCTCGAAATGACTTCGAGACTACATATTTTCAGCTTTTGATGCAGAGTCAAAATATATAAAAAGGGCTTCATAATGTTGAAAGAAATTCTAACTTCTGACAATTATTGGCGAAGATACATCCGTTTGAATTTGGAAACAGAAACTTAAAACGTCAATTTCGCGAAATGACTTCGAGACTACATATTTTCAGCTTTTTGATGCAGAATCAAAATATATAAAATGGGCTTCATAATGTTGAAAGAAATTCTAACTTCTGACAATTATTGGCGAAGATACATCCGTTCGAATTTGGAAACAGAAACTTAAAACGTCAATTTCTCGAAATGACTTCGAGACTACATATTTTCAGCTTTTGATGCAGGGTCAAAATATATAAAAATGGTTTCATAATGTTGAAAGAAATTCTAACTTCTGACAATTATTGGCGAAGATACATCCGTTTGAATTTGGAAACAGAAACTTAAAACGTCAATTTCTCGAAATGACTTCGAGACTACATATTTTCAGCTTTTGATGCAGAATCAAAATATATAAAAAGGGCTTCATAATGTTGAAAGAAATTCTAACTTCTGACAATTATTGGCGAAGATACATCCGTTTGAATTTGGAAACAGAAACTTAAAACGTCGATTTCTCGAAATGACTTCGAGACTACATATTTTCAGCTTTTGATGCAGAGTCAAAATATATAAAAAGGGCTTCATAATGTTGAAAGTAATTCTAACTTCTGACAATTATTGGCGAAGATACATCCGTTTGAATTTGGAAACAGAAACTTAAAACGTCAATTTCTCGAAATGACTTCGAGACTACATATTTTCAGCTTTTCATGCCGAATCAAAATATATAAAAAGGGCTTCATAATGTTGAAAGAAATTCTAACTTCTGACAATTGTTGACGAAGATACATCCGTTTGAATTTGGAAACAGGAACTTAAAACGTCAATTTCTCGAAATGACTTCGAGACTACATATTTTCAGCTTTTGATGCACAGTCAAAATATATAAAAAGGGCTTCATAATGTTGAAAGAAATTCTAACTTCTGACAATTATTGGCGAAGATACATCCGTTTGAATTTGGAAACAGAAACTTAAAACGTCAATTTCTCGAAATGACTTCGAGACTACATATTTTCAACTTTTGATGCAGAATCAAAATATATAAAAAGGGCTTCATAATGTTGAAAGAAATTCTAACTTCTGACAATTATTGGCGAAGATACATCCGTTTGAATTTGGAAACAGAAACTTAAAACGTCAATTTCTCGAAATGACTTCGAGACTACATATTTTCAGCTTTTGATGCAGAGTCAAAATATATAAAAAGGGCTTCATAATGTTGGAAGAAATTCTAACTGCTGACAATTATTGGCGAAGATACATCCGGTTGAATTTGGAAACCGAAACTTAAAACGTCAATTTCTCGAAATGACTTCGAGACTACATATTTTCAGCTTTTGAAGCAGAGTCAAAATATATAAAAAGGGCTTCATAATGTTGAAAGAAATTCTAACTTCTGACAATTATTGGCGAAGATACATCCGTTTGAATTTGGAAACAGAAACTTAAAACGTCAATTTCTCGAAATGACTTCGAGACTACATATTTTCAGCTTTTGAAGCAGAGTCAAAATATATAAAAAGGGCTTCATAATGTTGAAAGAAATTCTAACTTCTGACAATTATTGGCGAAGATACATCCGTTTGAATTTGGAAACAGAAACTTAAAACGTAAATTTCTCGAAATGACTTCGAGACTACATATTTTCAACTTTTGATGCAGAATCAAAATATATAAAAAGGGCTTCATAATGTTGAAAGAAATTCTAACTTCTGACAATTATTGGCGAAGATACATCCGTTTGAATTTGGAAACAGAAACTTAAAACGTCAATTTCTCGAAATGACTTCGAGACTACATATTTTCAGCTTTTGAAGCAGAGTCAAAATATATAAAAAGGGCTTCATAATGTTGAAAGAAATTCTAACTTCTGACAATTATTGGCGAAGATACATCCGTTTGAATTTGGAAACAGAAACTTAAAACGTCAATTTCTCGAAATGACTTCGAGACTACATATTTTCAGCTTTTGATGCAGAATCAAAATATATAAAAAGGGCTTCATAATGATGAAAGAAATTCTAACTTCTGACAATTATTGGCGAAGATACATCCGTTTGAATTTGGAAACAGAAACTTAAAACGTCCATTTCTCGAAATGACTTCGAGACTACATATTTTCAGCTTTTGATGCAGGGTCAAAATATATAAAAAGGGCTTCATAATGTTGAAAGAAATTCTAACTTCTGACAATTATTGGCGAAGATACATCCGTTTGAATTTGGAAACAGAAACTTAAAACGTCGATTTCTCGAAATGACTTCGAGACTACATATTTTCAGCTTTTGATGCAGAGTCAAAATATATAAAAAGGGCTTCATAATGTTGAAAGAAATTCTAACTTCTGACAATTATTGGCGAAGATACATCCGTTTGAATTTGGAAACAGAAACTTAAAACGTAAATTTCTCGAAATGACTTCGAGACTACATATTTTCAGCTTTTGATGCAGAGTCAAAATATATAAAAAGGGCTTCATAATGTTGAAAGAAATTCTAACTTCTGACAATTATTGGCGAAGATACATCCGTTTGAATTTGGAAACAGAAACTTAAAACGTAAATTTCTCGAAATGACTTCGAGACTACATATTTTCAGCTTTTGATGCAGAGTCAAAATATATAAAAAGGGCTTCATAATGTTGAAAGAAATTCTAACTTCTGACAATTATTGACGAAGATACATCCGTTTGAATTTGGAAACAGAAACCTAAAACGTCAATTTCTCGAAATGACTTCGAGACTACATATTTTCAGCTTTTGATGCAGAATCAAAATATATAAAAAGGGCTTCATAATGTTGAAAGAAATTCTAACTGCTGACAATTATTGGCGAAGATACATCCGGTTGAATATGGAAACCGAAACTTAAAACGTAAATTTCTCGAAATGACTTCGAGACTACATATTTTCAACTTTTGATGCAGAATCAAAATATATAAAAAGGGCTTCATAATGTTGAAAGAAATTCTAACTTCTGACAATTATTGGCGAAGATACATCCGTTTGAATTTGGAAACAGAAACTTAAAACGTCAATTTCTCGAAATGACTTCGAGACTACATATTTTCAGCTTTTGAAGCAGAGTCAAAATATATAAAAAGGGCTTCATAATGTTGAAAGAAATTCTAACTTCTGACAATTATTGGCGAAGATACATCCGTTCGAATTTGGAAACAGAAACTTAAAACGTCAATTTCTCGAAATGACTTCGAGACTACATATTTTCAGCTTTTGATGCAGAATCAAAATATATAAAAAGGGCTTCATAATGATGAAAGAAATTCTAACTTCTGACAATTATTGGCGAAGATACATCCGTTTGAATTTGGAAACAGAAACTTAAAACGTCCATTTCTCGAAATGACTTCGAGACTACATATTTTCAGCTTTTGATGCAGGGTCAAAATATATAAAAAGGGCTTCATAATGTTGAAAGAAATTCTAACTTCTGACAATTATTGGCGAAGATACATCCGTTTGAATTTGGAAACAGAAACTTAAAACGTCGATTTCTCGAAATGACTTCGAGACTACATATTTTCAGCTTTTGATGCAGAGTCAAAATATATAAAAAGGGCTTCATAATGTTGAAAGAAATTCTAACTTCTGACAATTATTGGCGAAGATACATCCGTTTGAATTTGGAAACAGAAACTTAAAACGTAAATTTCTCGAAATGACTTCGAGACTACATATTTTCAGCTTTTGATGCAGAGTCAAAATATATAAAAAGGGCTTCATAATGTTGAAAGAAATTCTAACTTCTGACAATTATTGGCGAAGATACATCCGTTTGAATTTGGAAACAGAAACTTAAAACGTAAATTTCTCGAAATGACTTCGAGACTACATATTTTCAGCTTTTGATGCAGAGTCAAAATATATAAAAAGGGCTTCATAATGTTGAAAGAAATTCTAACTTCTGACAATTATTGGCGAAGATACATCCGTTTGAATTTGGAAACAGAAACTTAAAACGTCAATTTCTCGAAATGACTTCGAGACTACATATTTTCAGCTTTTGAAGCAGAGTCAAAATATATAAAAAGGGCTTCATAATGTTGAAAGAAATTCTAACTTCTGACAATTATTGGCGAAGATACATCCGTTCGAATTTGGAAACAGAAACTTAAAACGTCAATTTCTCGAAATGACTTCGAGACTACATATTTTCAGCTTTTGATGCAGAATCAAAATATATAAAAAGGGCTTCATAATGATGAAAGAAATTCTAACTTCTGACAATTATTGGCGAAGATACATCCGTTTGAATTTGGAAACAGAAACTTAAAACGTCCATTTCTCGAAATGACTTCGAGACTACATATTTTCAGCTTTTGATGCAGAGTCAAAATATATAAAAAGGGCTTCATAATGTTGAAAGAAATTCTAACTTCTAACAATTATTGGCGAAGATACATCCGTTTGAATTTGGAAACAGAAACTTAAAACGTCGATTTCTCGAAATGACTTCGAGACTACATATTTTCAGCTTTTGATGCAGAGTCAAAATATATAAAAAGGGCTTCATAATGTTGAAAGAAATTCTAACTTCTGACAATTATTGGCGAAGATACATCCGTTTGAATTTGGAAACAGAAACTTAAAACGTAAATTTCTCGAAATGACTTCGAGACTACATATTTTCAGCTTTTGATGCAGAGTCAAAATATATAAAAAGGGCTTCATAATGTTGAAAGAAATTCTAACTTCTGACAATTATTGGCGAAGATACATCCGTTTGAATTTGGAAACAGAAACTTAAAACGTAAATTTCTCGAAATGACTTCGAGACTACATATTTTCAGCTTTTGATGCAGAGTCAAAATATATAAAAAGGGCTTCATAATGTTGAAAGAAATTCTAACTTCTGACAATTATTGACGAAGATACATCCGTTTGAATTTGGAAACAGAAACCTAAAACGTCAATTTCTCGAAATGACTTCGAGACTACATATTTTCAGCTTTTGATGCAGAATCAAAATATATAAAAAGGGCTTCATAATGTTGAAAGAAATTCTAACTGCTGACAATTATTGGCGAAGATACATCCGGTTGAATATGGAAACCGAAACTTAAAACGTAAATTTCTCGAAATGACTTCGAGACTACATATTTTCAACTTTTGATGCAGAATCAAAATATATAAAAAGGGCTTCATAATGTTGAAAGAAATTCTAACTTCTGACAATTATTGGCGAAGATACATCCGTTTGAATTTGGAAACAGAAACTTAAAACGTCAATTTCTCGAAATGACTTCGAGACTACATATTTTCAGCTTTTGAAGCAGAGTCAAAATATATAAAAAGGGCTTCATAATGTTGAAAGAAATTCTAACTTCTGACAATTATTGGCGAAGATACATCCGTTCGAATTTGGAAACAGAAACTTAAAACGTCAATTTCTCGAAATGACTTCGAGACTACATATTTTCAGCTTTTGATGCAGAATCAAAATATATAAAAAGGGCTTCATAATGATGAAAGAAATTCTAACTTCTGACAATTATTGGCGAAGATACATCCGTTTGAATTTGGAAACAGAAACTTAAAACGTCCATTTCTCGAAATGACTTCGAGACTACATATTTTCAGCTTTTGATGCAGGGTCAAAATATATAAAAAGGGCTTCATAATGTTGAAAGAAATTCTAACTTCTGACAATTATTGGCGAAGATACATCCGTTTGAATTTGGAAACAGAAACTTAAAACGTCGATTTCTCGAAATGACTTCGAGACTACATATTTTCAGCTTTTGATGCAGAGTCAAAATATATAAAAAGGGCTTCATAATGTTGAAAGAAATTCTAACTTCTGACAATTATTGGCGAAGATACATCCGTTTGAATTTGGAAACAGAAACTTAAAACGTAAATTTCTCGAAATGACTTCGAGACTACATATTTTCAGCTTTTGATGCAGAGTCAAAATATATAAAAAGGGCTTCATAATGTTGAAAGAAATTCTAACTTCTGACAATTATTGGCGAAGATACATCCGTTTGAATTTGGAAACAGAAACTTAAAACGTAAATTTCTCGAAATGACTTCGAGACTACATATTTTCAGCTTTTGATGCAGAGTCAAAATATATAAAAAGGGCTTCATAATGTTGAAAGAAATTCTAACTTCTGACAATTATTGGCGAAGATACATCCGTTTGAATTTGGAAACAGAAACTTAAAACGTCAATTTCGCGAAATGACTTCGAGACTACATATTTTCAGCTTTTGATGCAGAATCAAAATATATAAAAAGGGCTTCATAATGTTGAAAGAAATTCTAACTGCTGACAATTATTGGCGAAGATACATCCGGTTGAATATGGAAACCGAAACTTAAAACGTCAATTTCTCGAAATGACTTCGCGACCACATATTTTCAGCTTTTGATGCAGAGTCAAAATATATAAAAAGGGCTTCATAATGTTGAAAGAAATTCTGACTTCTGACAATTATTGGCGAAGATACATCCGTTTGAATTTGGGAAAAGAAACTTAAACCGCCAATATCTCGAAATTACTTCGAGACCACATATTTTCAGCTTTTGATGCAGAATCAACATATATAAAAAGGGGTTCATAATGTTGAAAGAAATTCTAACTTCTGACAATTATTGACGAAGATACATCCGTTTGAATTTGGAAACAGAAACCTAAAACGTCAATTTCTCGAAATGACTTCGAGACTACATATATTCAGCTTTTGAAGCAGAGTCAAAATATATAAAAAGGGCTTCATAATGTTGAAAGAAATTCTAACTTCTGACAATTATTGGCGAAGATACATCCGTTTGAATTTGGAAACAGAAACTTAAAACGTCAATTTCTCGAAATGACTTCGAGACTACATATTTTCAGCTTTTGAAGCAGAATCAAAATATATAAAAAGGGCTTCATAATGTTGAAAGAAATTCTAACTGCTGACAATTATTGGCGAAGATACATCCGGTTGAATTTGGAAACCGAAACTTAAAACGTCAATTTCTCGAAATGACTTCGCGACTACATATTTTCAGCTTTTGATGCAGAGTCAAAATATATAAAAAGGGCTTCATAATGTTGAAAGAAATTCTGACTTCTGACAATTATTGGCGAAGATACATCCGTTTGAATTTGGGAAAAGAAACTTAAACCGCCAATATCTCGAAATTACTTCGAGACCACATATTTTCAGCTTTTGATGCAGAATCAACATATATAAAAAGGGGTTCATAATGTTGAAAGAAATTCTAACTTCTGACAATTATTGACGAAGATACATCCGTTTGAATTTGGAAACAGAAACCTAAAACGTCAATTTCTCGAAATGACTTCGAGACTACATATATTCAGCTTTTGAAGCAGAGTCAAAATATATAAAAAGGGCTTCATAATGTTGAAAGAAATTCTAACTTCTGACAATTATTGGCGAAGGTACATCCGTTTGAATTTGGAAACAGAAACTTAAAACGTCAATTTCTCGAAATGACTTCAAGACTACATATTTTCAGCTTTTGATGCAGAATCAAAATATATAATAAGGGCTTCATAATGTTGAAAGAAATTCTAACTGCTGACAATTATTGGCGAAGATACATCCGGTTGAATTTGGAAACCGAAACTTAAAACGTTAATTTCTCGAAATGGCTTCGCGACCACATATTTTCAGCTTTTGATGCAGAGTCAAAATATATAAAAAGGGCTTCATAATGTTGAGAGAAATTCTGACTTCTGACAATTATTGGCGAAGATACATGCGTTTGAATTTGGAAACAGAAACTTAAAACGTCAATTTCTCGAAAAGACTTCGAGACTACATATTTTCAGCTTTTGAAGCAGAGTCAAAATATATAAAAAGGGCTTCATAATGTTGAAAGAAATTCTAACTTCTGACAATTATTGGCGAAGATACATCCGTTTGAATTTGGAAACAGAAACTTAAAACGTCAATTTCTCGAAATGACTTCGAGACTACATATTTTCAGCTTTTGATGCAGAATCAAAATATATAAAAAGGGCTTCATAATGTTGAAAGAAATTCTAACTGCTGACAATTATTGGCGAAGATACATCCGGTTGAATTTGGAAACCGAAACTTAAAACGTCAATTTCTCGAAATGGCTTCGCGACCACATATTTTCAGCTTTTGATGCAGAGTCAAAATATATAAAAAGGGCTTCATAATGTTGAAAGAAATTCTGACTTCTGACAATTATTGGCGAAGATACATCCGTTTGAATTTGGGAAAAGAAACTTAAACCGCCAATATCTCGAAATTACTTCGAGACCACATATTTTCAGCTTTTGATGCAGAATCAACATATATAAAAAGGGGTTCATAATGTTGAAAGAAATTCTAACTTCTGACAATTATTGACGAAGATACATCCGTTTGAATTTGGAAACAGAAACTTAAAACGTCAATTTCTCGAAATGACTTCGAGACTACATATATTCAGCTTTTGAAGCAGAGTCAAAATATATAAAAAGGGCTTCATAATGTTGAAAGAAATTCTAACTTCTGACAATTATTGGCGAAGATACATCCGTTTGAATTTGGAAACAGAAACTTAAAACGTCAATTTCTCGAAATGACTTCGAGACTACATATTTTCAACTTTTGATGCAGAATCAAAATATATAAAAAGGGCTTCATAATGTTGAAAGAAATTCTAACTGCTGACAATTATTGGCGAAGATACATCCATTTGAATTTGGAAACAGAAACTTAAAACGTCAATTTCTCGAAATGACTTCAAGACTACATATTTTCAGCTTTTGATGCAGAATCAAAATATATAATAAGGGCTTCATAATGTTGAAAGAAATTCTAACTGCTGACAATTATTGGCGAAGATACATCCGGTTGAATTTGGAAACCGAAACTTAAAACGTTAATTTCTCGAAATGACTTCGCTTTTTAGCTTTTGATGCAGAGTCAAAATATATAAAAAGGGCTTCATAATGTTGAAAGAAATTCTGACTTCTGACAATTATTGGCGAAGATACATCCGTTTGAATTTGGAAACAGAAACTTAAAACGTCAATTTCTCGAAATGACTTCGAGACCACATATTTTCAGCTTTTGATGCAGAATCAAAATATATAAAAAGGGCTTCATAATGTTGAAAGAAATTCTAACTTCTGACAATTATTGGCGAAGATACATCCGTTTGAATTTGGAAACAGAAACTTAAAACGTCAATTTCTCGAAATGATTTCGAGACTACATATTTTCAGCTTTTGATGCAGAGTCAAAATATATAAAAAGGGCTTCATAATGTTGAAAGAAATTCTAACTTCTGACAATTATTGGCGAAGATACATCCGTTTGAATTTGGAAACAGAAACTTAAAACGTCAATTTCTCGAAATGACTTCGAGACTACATATTTTCAGCTTTTGATGCAGAATCAAAATATATAAAAAGGGCTTCATAATGTTGAAAGAAATTCTGACTTCTGACAATTATTGGCGAAGATACATCCGTTTGAATTTGGAAACAGAAACTTAAAACGTCAATTTCTCGAAATGACTTCAAGACTACATATTTTCAGCTTTTGATGCAGAATCAAAATATATAAAAAGGGCTTCATAATGTTGAAAGAAATTCTAACTGCTGACAATTATTGGCGAAGATACATGCGCGCCAATATCTCGAAATGACTTCGAGACCACATATTTTCAGCTTTTGATGCAGAATCAACATATATAAAAAGGGGTTCATCAATGTTGAAAGAAATTCTAACTTCTGACAATTATTGGCGAAGATACATCCGTTTGAATTTGGAAACCGAAACTTAAAACGTCAACTTCTCGAAATGACTTCGAGATTACATATTTTCAGCTTTTGATGCAGAATCAAAATATATAAAAAGGGCTTCATAATGTTGAAAGAAATTCTAACTTCTGACAATTATTGGCGAAGATACATCCGGTTGAATTTGGAAACCGAAACTTAAAACGTCAATTTCTCGAAATGACTTCGCGACCACATATTTTCAGCTTTTGATGCAGAGTCAAAATATATAAAAAGGGCTTCATAATGTTGAAAGAAATTCTGACTTCTGACAATTATTGGCGAAGATACATCCGTTTGAATTTGGGAAAAGAAACTTAAACCGCCAATATCTCGAAATGACTTCGAGACCACATATTTTCAGCTTTTGATGCAGAATCAACATATATAAAAAGGGGTTCATAATGTTGAAAAGAAATTCTAACTTCTGACAATTATTGGCGAAGATACATCCGTTTGAATTTGGAAACAGAAACCTAAAACGTCAATTTCTCGAAATGACTTCGAGACTACATATTTTCAGCTTTTGATGCAGAATCAAAATATATAAAAAGGGCTTCATAATGTTGAAAGAAATTCTAACTTCTGACAATTATTGACGAAGATACATCCGTTTGAATTTGGAAACAGAAACCTAAAACGTCAATTTCTCGAAATGACTTCGAGACTACATATATTCAGCTTTTGAAGCAGAGTCAAAATATATAAAAAGGGCTTCATAATGTTGAAAGAAATTCTAACTTCTGACAATTATTGGCGAAGGTACATCCGTTTGAATTTGGAAACAGAAACTTAAAACGTCAATTTCTCGAAATGACTTCAAGACTACATATTTTCAGCTTTTGATGCAGAATCAAAATATATAATAAGGGCTTCATAATGTTGAAAGAAATTCTAACTGCTGACAATTATTGGCGAAGATACATCCGGTTGAATTTGGAAACCGAAACTTAAAACGTTAATTTCTCGAAATGACTTCGCGACCACATATTTTCAGCTTTTGATGCAGAATCAAAATATATAAAAAGGGCTTCAAAATGTTGAAAGAAATTCTGACTTCTGACAATTATTGGCGAAGATACATCCGTTTGAATTTGGAAACAGAAACTTAAAACGTCAATTTCTCGAAAAGACTTCGAGACTACATATTTTCAGCTTTTGAAGCAGAGTCAAAATATATAAAAAGGGCTTCATAATGTTGAAAGAAATTCTAACTTCTGACAATTATTGGCGAAGATACATCCGTTTGAATTTGGAAACAGAAACTTAAAACGTCAATTTCTCGAAATGACTTCGAGACTACATATTTTCAGCTTTTGATGCAGAATCAAAATATATAAAAAGGGCTTCATAATGTTGAAAGAAATTCTAACTGCTGACAATTATTGGCGAAGATACATCCGGTTGAATTTGGAAACCGAAACTTAAAACGTCAATTTCTCGAAATGGCTTCGCGACCACATATTTTCAGCTTTTGATGCAGAGTCAAAATATATAAAAAGGGCTTCATAATGTTGAAAGAAATTCTGACTTCTGACAATTATTGGCGAAGATACATCCGTTTGAATTTGGGAAAAGAAACTTAAACCGCCAATATCTCGAAATTACTTCGAGACCACATATTTTCAGCTTTTGATGCAGAATCAACATATATAAAAAGGGGTTCATAATGTTGAAAGAAATTCTAACTTCTGACAATTATTGACGAAGATACATCCGTTTGAATTTGGAAACAGAAACCTAAAACGTCAATTTCTCGAAATGACTTCGAGACTACATATATTCAGCTTTTGAAGCAGAGTCAAAATATATAAAAAGGGCTTCATAATGTTGAAAGAAATTCTAACTTCTGACAATTATTGGCGAAGATACATCCGTTTGAATTTGGAAACAGAAACTTAAAACGTCAATTTCTCGAAATGACTTCGAGACTACATATTTTCAACTTTTGATGCAGAATCAAAATATATAAAAAGGGCTTCATAATGTTGAAAGAAATTCTAACTTCTGACAATTATTGGCGAAGGTACATCCGTTTGAATTTGGAAACAGAAACTTAAAACGTCAATTTCTCGAAATGACTTCAAGACTACATATTTTCAGCTTTTGATGCAGAATCAAAATATATAATAAGGGCTTCATAATGTTGAAAGAAATTCTAACTGCTGACAATTATTGGCGAAGATACATCCGTTTGAATTTGGAAACCGAAACTTAAAACGTTAATTTCTCGAAATGACTTCGCGACCACATATTTTCAGCTTTTGATGCAGAGTCAAAATATATAAAAAGGGCTTCATAATGTTGAAAGAAATTCTGACTTCTGACAATTATTGGCGAAGATACATCCGTTTGAATTTGGAAACAGAAACTTAAAACGTCAATTTCTCGAAATGACTTCGAGACCACATATTTTCAGCTTTTGATGCAGAATCAAAATATATAAAAAGGGCTTCATAATGTTGAAAGAAATTCTAACTTCTGACAATTATTGGCGAAGATACATCCGTTTGAATTTGGAAACAGAAACTTAAAACGTCAATTTCTCGAAATGACTTCGAGACTACATATTTTCAGCTTTTGATGCAGAATCAAAATATATAAAAAGGGCTTCATAATGTTGAAAGAAATTCTAACTTCTGACAATTATTGGCGAAGATACATCCGTTTGAATTTGGAAACAGAAACTTAAAACGTCAATTTCTCGAAATGACTTCAAGACTACATATTTTCAGCTTTTGATGCAGAATCAAAATATATAAAAAGGGCTTCATAATGTTGAAAGAAATTCTAACTGCTGACAATTATTGGCGAAGATACATGCGCGCCAATATCTCGAAATGACTTCGAGACCACATATTTTCAGCTTTTGATGCAGAATCAACATATATAAAAAGGGGTTCATAATGTTGAAAGAAATTCTAACTTCTGACAATTATTGGCGAAGATACATCCGTTTGAATTTGGAAACAGAAACTTAAAACGTCAACTTCTCGAAATGACTTCGAGACTACATATTTTCAGCTTTTGATGCAGAATCAAAATATATAAAAAGGGCTTCATAATGTTGAAAGAAATTCTAACTTCTGACAATTATTGGCGAAGATACATCCGGTTGAATTTGGAAACCGAAACTTAAAACGTCAATTTCTCGAAATGACTTCGCGACTACATATTTTCAGCTTTTGATGCAGAGTCAAAATATAAAAAAAGGGCTTCATAATGTTGAAAGAAATTCTAACTTCTGACAATTATTGGCGAAGATACATCCGTTTGAATTTGGGAAAAGAAACTTAAACCGCCAATATCTCGAAATTACTTCGAGACCACATATTTTCAGCTTTTGATGCAGAATCAACATATATAAAAAGGGGTTCATAATGTTGAAAGAAATTCTAACTTCTGACAATTATTGGCGAAGATACATCCGTTTGAATTTGGAAACAGAAACCTAAAACGTCAATTTCTCGAAGTGACTTCGAGACTACATATATTCAGCTTTTGATGCAGAATCAAAATATATAAAAAGGGCTTCATAATGTTGAAAGAAATTCTAACTTCTGACAATTATTGGCGAAGGTACATCCGTTTGAATTTGGAAACAGAAACTTAAAACGTAAATTTCTCGAAATGACTTCAAGACTACATATTTTCAGCTTTTGATGCAGAATCAAAATATATAATAAGGGCTTCATAATGTTGAAAGAAATTCTGACTTCTGACAATTATTGGCGAAGATACATCCGTTTGAATTTGGGAAAATAAACTTAAAACGTCAATTTCTCGAAATGACTTCGAGACTACATATTTTCAACTTTTGATGCAGAATCAAAATATATAAAAAGGGCTTCATAATGTTGAAAGAAATTCTAACTTCTGACAATTATTGGCGAAGGTACATCCGTTTGAATTTGGAAACAGAAACTTAAAACGTAAATTTCTCGAAATGACTTCAAGACTACATATTTTCAGCTTTTGATGCAGAATCAAAATATATTATAAGGGCTTCATAATGTTGAAAGAAATTCTAACTGCTGACAATTATTGGCGAACATACATCCGGTTGAATTTGGAAACCGAAACTTAAAACGTCAATTTCTCGAAATGACTTCAAGACTACATATTTTCAGCTTTTGATTCAGAGTCAAAATATATAAAAAGGGCTTCATAATGTTGAAAGAAATTTTGACTTCTGACAATTATTGGCGAAGATACATCCGTTTGAATTTGGAAACAGAAACTTAAAACGTCAATTTCTCGAAAAGACTTCGAGACTACATATTTTCAGCTTTTGAAGCAGAGTCAAAATATATAAAAAGGGCTTCATAATGTTGAAAGAAATTCTAACTTCTGACAATTATTGGCGAAGATACATCCGTTTGAATTTGGAAACAGAAACTTAAAACGTCAATTTCTCGAAATGACTTCGAGACTACATATTTTCAGCTTTTGATGCAGAATCAAAATATATAAAAAGGGCTTCATAATGTTGAAAGAAATTCTAACTTCTGACAATTATTGGCGAAGATACATCCGTTTGAATTTGGAAACAGAAACTTAAAACGTCAATTTCTCGAAATGACTTCGAGACTACATATTTTCAGCTTTTGAAGCAGAGTCAAAATATATAAAAAGGGCTTCATAATGTTGAAAGAAATTCTAACTTCTGACAATTATTGGCGAAGATACATCCGTTTGAATTTGCAAACAGAAACTTAAAACGTCAATTTCTCGAAATGACTTCGAGACTACATATTTTCAGCTTTTGATGCAGAATCAAAATATATAAAAAGGGCTTCATAATGTTGAAAGAAATTCTAACTTCTGACAATTATTGGCGAAGATACATCCGTTTGAATTTGGAAACAGAAACTTAAAACGTCAATTTCTCGAAATGACTTCAAGACTACATATTTTCAGCTTTTGATGCAGAATCAAAATATATAAAAAGGGCTTCATAATGTTGAAAGAAATTCTAACTTCTGACAATTATTGGCGAAGATACATCCGTTTGAATTTGGGAAAATAAACTTAAAACGCCAATATCTCGAAATGACTTCGAGACCACATATTTTCAGCTTTTGATGCAGAATCAACATATATAAAAAAGGGTTCATAATGTTGAAAGAAATTCTAACTTCTGACAATTATTGGCGAGGATACATCCGTTTGAATTTAGAAACGGAAACTTAAAACGTCAATTTCTCGAAATGACTTCGAGACTACATATTTTCAGCTTTTGAAGCAGAGTCAAAATATATAAAAAGGGCTTCATAATGTTGAAAGAAATTCTAACTTCTGACAATTATTGGCGAAGATACATCCGTTTGAATTTGGAAACAGAAACTTAAAACGTCGATTTCTCGAAATGACTTCGAGACTACATATTTTCAGCTTTTGATGCAGAATCAAAATATATAAAAAGGGCTTCATAATGTTGAAAGAAATTCTAACTTCTGACAATTATTGGCGAAGATACATCCGTTTGAATTTGGAAACCGAAACTTAAAACGTCAATTTCTCGAAATGACTTCGAGACTACATATTTTCAGCTTTTGAAGCAGAATCAAAATATATAAAAAGGGCTTCATAATGTTGAAAGAAATTCTAACTTCTGACAATTATTGGCGAAGATACATCCGTTTGAATTTGGAAACAGAAACTTAAAACGTCAATTTCTCGAAATGACTTCGAGACTACATATTTTCAGCTTTTGAAGCAGAGTCAAAATATATAAAAAGGGCTTCATAATGTTGAAAGAAATTCTAACTTCTGACAATTATTGGCGAAGATACATCCGTTTGAATTTGGAAACAGAAACTTAAAACGTCAATTTCTCGAAATGACTTCGAGACTACATATTTTCAGCTTTTGATGCAGAATCAAAATATATAAAAAGGGCTTCATAATGTTGAAAGAAATTCTAACTTCTGACAATTATTGGCGAAGATACATCCGTTTGAATTTGGAAACAGAAACTTAAAACGTCAATTTCTCGAAATGACTTCGAGACTACATATTTTCAGCTTTTGAAGCAGAGTCAAAATATATAAAAAGGGCTTCATAATGTTGAAAGAAATTCTAACTTCTGACAATTATTGGCGAAGATACATCCGTTTGAATTTGGAAACAGAAACTTAAAACGTCAATTTCTCGAAATGACTTCGAGACTACATATTTTCAGCTTTTGATGCAGAATCAAAATATATAAAAAGGGCTTCATAATGTTGAAAGAAATTCTAACTTCTGACAATTATTGGCGAAGATACATCCGTTTGAATTTGGAAACAGAAACTTAAAACGTCAATTTCTCGAAATGACTTCGAGACTACATATTTTCAGCTTTTGATGCAGAATCAAAATATATAAAAAGGGCTTCATAATGTTGAAAGAAATTCTAACTGCTGACAATTATTGGCGAAGATACATCCGCGCCAATATCTCGAAATGACTTCGAGACCACATATTTTCAGCTTTTGATGCAGAATCAACATATATAAAAAGGGATTCATAATGTTGAAAGAAATTCTAACTTCTGACAATTATTGGCGAGGATACATCCGTTTGAATTTGGAAACAGAAACTTAAAACGTCGATTTCTCGAAATGACTTCGAGACTACATATTTTCAGCTTTTGAAGCAGAGTCAAAATATATAAAAAGGGCTTCATAATGTTGAAAGAAATTCTAACTTCTGACAATTATTGGCGAAGATACATCCGTTTGAATTTGGAAACAGAAACTTAAAACGTCGATTTCTCGAAATGACTTCGAGACTACATATTTTCAGCTTTTGATGCAGAATCAAAATATATAAAAAGGGCTTCATAATGTTGAAAGAAATTCTAACTTCTGACAATTATTGGCGAAGATACATCCGTTTGAATTTGGAAACAGAAACTTAAAACGTCAATTTCTCGAAATGACTTCGAGACTACATATTTTCAGCTTTGATGCAGAGTCAAAATATATAAAAAGGGTTTCATAATGTTGAAAGAAATTCTAACTTCTGACAATTATTGGCGAAGATACATCCGTTTGAATTTGGAAACAGAAACTTAAAACGTCAATTTCTCGAAATGACTTCGAGACTACATATTTTCAGCTTTTGATGCATAGTCAAAATATATGAAAAGGCTTCATAATGTTGAAAGAAATTTTAACTTCTGACAATTATTGGCGAAGATACATCCGTTTGAATTTGGAAACAGGAACTTAAAACGTCAATTTCTCGAAATGACTTCGGGACTACATATTTTCAGCTTTTGATGCAGGGGATAAATATATAAAAATGGCTTCATAATGTTGAAAGAAATTCTAACTTCTGACAATTATTGGCGAAGATACATCCGTTTGAATTTGGAAACAGAAACTTAAAACGTCAATTTCTCGAAATGACTTCGAGACTACATATTTTCAACTTTTGATGCAGAATCAAAATATATAAAAAGTGCTTTATAATGTTGAAAGAAATTCTAACTTCTGACAATTATTGGCGAAGATAAATCCGTTTGAATTTGGAAACAGAAACTTAAAACGTCAATTTCTCGAAATGACTTCGAGACTACATATTTTCAGCTTTTGATGCAGAATCAAAATATATAAAAAGGGCTTCATAATGTTGAAAGAAATACTGACTTCTGACAATTATTGGCGAAGATACATCCGTTTGAATTTGGGAAAAGAAACTTAAATCGCCAATATCTCGAAATGACTTCGAAACCACATATTTTCAGCTTTTGATGCAGAATCAACATAAATAAAAAGGGCTTCATAATGTTGAAAGAAATTCTAACTTCTGACAATTATTGGCGAAGATACATCCGTTTGAATTTGGAAACAGAAACTTAAAACGTCAATTTCTCGAAATGACTTCGAGACTACATATTTTCAGCTTTTGATGCATAGTCAAAATATATAAAAAGGGCTTCATAATGTTGAAAGAAATTCTAACTTCTGACAATTATTGGCGAAGATACATCCGTTTGAATTTGGAAACAGAAACTTAAAACGTCAATTTCTCGAAATGACTTCGAGACTACATATTTTTAGCTCTTGATGCAGAGTCAAAATATATAAAAAGGGCTTCATAATGTTGAAAGAAATTCTAACTTCTGACAATTATTGGCGAAGATACATCCGTTTGAATTTGGAAACAGAAACTTAAAACGTCAATTTCTCGAAATGACTTCGAGACTACATATTTTCAACTTTTGATGCAGAATCAAAATATATAAAAAGGGCTTCATAATGTTGAAAGAAATTCTAACTTCTGACAATTATTGGCGAAGATACATACGTTTGAATTTGGAAACCGAAACTTAAAACGTCAATTTCTCGAAATGACTTCGAGACTACATATTTTCAGCTTTTGATGCAGAATCAAAATATATAAAAAGGGCTTCAAAATGTTGAAAGAAATTCTAACTTCTGACAATTATTGGCGAAGATACATCCGTTCGAATTTGGAAACAGAAACTTAAAACGTCAATTTCTCGAAATGACTTCGAGACTACATATTTTCAGCTTTTGATGCAGAATCAAAATATATAAAAAGGGCTTCATAATGATGAAAGAAATTCTAACTTCTGACAATTATTGGCGAAGATACATCCGTTTGAATTTGGAAACAGAAACTTAAAACGTCCATTTCTCGAAATGACTTCGAGACTACATATTTTCAACTTTTGATGCAGAATCAATATATATAAAAAGGGCTTCATAATGTTGAAAGAAATTCTAACTTCTGACAATTATTGGCGAAGATACATCCGTTTGAATTTGGAAACAGAAACTTAAAACGTCAATTTCTCGAAATGACTTCGAGACTACATATTTTCAGCTTTTGAAGCAGAGTCAAAATATATAAAAAGGGCTTCATAATGTTGAAAGAAATTCTAACTTCTGACAATTATTGGCGAAGATACATCCGTTTGAATTTGGAAACAGAAACTTAAAACGTCAATTTCTCGAAATGACTTCGAGACTACATATTTTCAGCTTTTGATGCAGAATCAAAATATATAAAAAGGGCTTCATAATGTTGAAAGAAATTCTAACTTCTGACAATTATTGGCGAAGATACATCCGTTTGAATTTGGAAACAGAAACTTAAAACGTCAATTTCTCGAAATGACTTCGAGACTACATATTTTCAGCTTTTGATGCAGAATCAAAATATATAAAAAGGGCTTCATAATGTTGAAAGAAATTCTAACTGCTGACAATTATTGGCGAAGATACATCCGCGCCAATATCTCGAAATGACTTCGAGACCACATATTTTCAGCTTTTGATGCAGAATCAACATATATAAAAAGGGGTTCATAATGTTGAAAGAAATTCTAACTTCTGACAATTATTGGCGAAAATACATCCGTTTGAATTTGGACACAGAAACTTAAAACGTCGATTTCTCGAAATGACTTCGAGACTACATATTTTCAGCTTTTGAAGCAGAGTCAAAATATATAAAAAGGGCTTCATAATGTTGAAAGAAATTCTAACTTCTGACAATTATTGGCGAAGATACATCCGTTTGAATTTGGAAACAGAAACTTAAAACGTCGATTTCTCGAAATGACTTCGAGACTACATATTTTCAGCTTTTGATGCAGAATCAAAATATATAAAAAGGGCTTCATAATGTTGAAAGAAATTCTAACTTCTGACAATTATTGGCGAAGATACATCCGTTTGAATTTGGAAACCGAAACTTAAAACGTCAATTTCTCGAAATGACTTCGAGACTACATATTTTCAGCTTTTGATGCAGAGTCAAAATATATAAAAAGGGTTTCATAATGTTGAAAGAAATTCTAACTTCTGACAATTATTGGCGAAGATACATCCGTTTGAATTTGGAAACAGAAACTTAAAACGTCAATTTCTCGAAATGACTTCGAGACTACATATTTTCAGCTTTTGATGCATAGTCAAAATATATGAAAAGGCTTCATAATGTTGAAAGAAATTTTAACTTCTGACAATTATTGGCGAAGATACATCCGTTTGAATTTGGAAACAGGAACTTAAAACGTCAATTTCTCGAAATGACTTCGGGACTACATATTTTCAGCTTTTGATGCAGGGGATAAATATATAAAAATGGCTTCATAATGTTGAAAGAAATTCTAACTTCTGACAATTATTGGCGAAGATACATCCGTTTGAATTTGGAAACAGAAATTTAAAACGTCAATTTCTCGAAATGACTTCGAGACTACATATTTTCAACTTTTGATGCAGAATCAAAATATATAAAAAGTGCTTTATAATGTTGAAAGAAATTCTAACTTCTGACAATTATTGGCGAAGATAAATCCGTTTGAATTTGGAAACAGAAACTTAAAACGTCAATTTCTCGAAATGACTTCGAGACTACATATTTTCAGCTTTTGATGCAGAGTCAAAATATATAAAAAGGGCTTCATAATGTTGAAAGAAATTCTGACTTCTGACAATTATTGGCGAATATACATCCGTTTGAATTTGGGAAAAGAAACTTAAATCGCCAATATCTCGAAATGACTTCGAAACCACATATTTTCAGCTTTTGATGCAGAATCAACATAAATAAAAAGGGCTTCATAATGTTGAAAGAAATTCTAACTTCTGACAATTATTGGCGAAGATACATCCGTTTGAATTTGGAAACAGAAACTTAAAACGTCAATTTCTCGAAATGACTTCGAGACTACATATTTTCAGCTTTTGATGCAGAGTCAAAATATATAAAAAGGGCTTCATAATGTTGAAAGAAATTCTAACTTCTGACAATTATTGACGAAGATACATCCGTTTGAATTTGGAAACAGAAACTTAAAACGTCAATTTCTCGAAATGACTTCGAGACTACATATTTTCAGCTCTTCATGCAGAGTCAAAATATATAAAAAGGGCTTCATAATGTTGAAAGAAATTCTAACTTCTGACAATTATTGGCGAAGATACATCCGTTTGAATTTGGAAACAGAAACTTAAAACGTCAATTTCTCGAAATGACTTCGAGACTACATATTTTCAACTTTTGATGCAGAATCAATATATATAAAAAAGGCTTCATAATGTTGAAAGAAATTCTAACTTTTGACAATTATTGGCGAAGATACATCCGTTTGAATTTGGAAACAGAAACTTAAAACGTCAATTTCGCGAAATGACTTCGAGACTACATATTTTCAGCTTTTGATGCAGAATCAAAATATATAAAATGGGCTTCAAAATGTTGAAAGAAATTCTAACTTCTGACAATTATTGGCGAAGATACATCCGTTCGAATTTGGAAACAGAAACTTAAAACGTCAATTTCTCGAAATGACTTCGAGACTACATATTTTCAGCTTTTGATGCAGAATCAAAATATATAAAAAGGGCTTCATAATGATGAAAGAAATTCTAACTTCTGACAATTATTGGCGAAGATACATCCGTTTGAATTTGGAAACAGAAACTTAAAACGTCCATTTCTCGAAATGACTTCGAGACTACATATTTTCAGCTTTTGATGCAGAATCAATATATATAAATAGGGCTTCATAATGTTGAAAGAAATTCTAACTTCTGACAATTATTGGCGAAGATACATCCGTTTGAATTTGGAAACAGAAACTTAAAACGTCGATTTCTCGAAATGACTTCGAGACTACATATTTTCAGCTTTTGATGCAGAGTCAAAATATATAAAAAGGGCTTCATAATGTTGAAAGAAATTCTAACTTCTGACAATTATTGGCGAAGATACATACGTTTGAATTTGGAAACAGAAACTTAAAACGTCAATTTCGCGAAATGACTTCGAGACTACATATTTTCAGCTTTTGATGCAGAATCAAAATATATAAAATGGGCTTCATAATGTTGAAAGAAATTCTAACTTCTGACAATTATTGGCGAAGATACATCCGTTCGAATTTGGAAACAGAAACTTAAAACGTCGATTTCTCGAAATGACTTCGAGACTACATATTTTCAGCTTTTGATGCAGAATCAAAATATATAAAAAGGGCTTCATAATGATGAAAGAAATTCTAACTTCTGACAATTATTGGCGAAGATACATCCGTTTGAATTTGGAAACAGAAACTTAAAACGTCCATTTCTCGAAATGACTTCGAGACTACATATTTTCAGCTTTTGATGCAGGGTCAAAATATATAAAAATGGTTTCATAATGTTGAAAGAAATTCTAACTTCTGACAATTATTGGCGAAGATACATCCGTTTGAATTTGGAAACAGAAACTTAAAACGTCAATTTCTCGAAATGACTTCGAGACTACATTTTTTCAGCTTTTGATGCAGAATCAAAATATATAAAAAGGGCTTCATAATGTTGAAAGAAATTCTAACTTCTGACAATTATTGGCGAAGATACATCCGTTTGAATTTGGAAACGGAACTTAAAACGTCAATTTCTCGAAAAGACTTCGAGACTACATATTTTCAGCTTTTGATGCAGAGTCAAAATATATAAAAAGGGCTTCATAATGTTGAAAGAAATTCTAACTTCTGACAATTATTGGCGAAGATACATCCGTTTGAATTTGGAAACAGAAACTTAAAACGTCAATTTCTCGAAATGACTTCGAGACTACATTTTTTCAGCTTTTGATGCAGAATCAAAATATATAAAAAGGGCTTCATAATGTTGAAAGAAATTCTAACTTCTGACAATTATTGGCGAAGATACATCCGTTTGAATTTGGAAACAGGAACTTAAAACGTCAATTTCTCGAAATGACTTCGAGACTACATATTTTCAGCTCTTGATGCAGGGGATAAATATATAAAAATGACTTCATAATGTTGAAAGATATTCTAACTTCTGACAATTATTGGCGAAGATACATCCGTTTGAATTTGGAAACAGAAACTTAAAACGTCAATTTCTCGAAATGACTTCGAGACTACATATTTTCAACTTTTGATGCAGAATCAAAATATATAAAAAGTGCTTTATAATGTTGAAAGAAATTCTAACTTCTCACAATTATTGGCGAAGATAAATCCGTTTGAATTTGGAAACAGAAACTTAAAACGTCAATTTCTCGAAATGACTTCGAGACTACATATTTTCAGCTTTTGATGCAGAATCAAAATATATAAAAAGGGCTTCATAATGATGAAAGAAATTCTAACTTCTGACAATTATTGGCGAAGATACATCCGTTTGAATTTGGAAACAGAAACTTAAAACGTCCATTTCTCGAAATGACTTCGAGACTACATATTTTCAGCTTTTGATGCAGGGTCAAAATATATAAAAATGGTTTCATAATGTTGAAAGAAATTCTAACTTCTGACAATTATTGGCGAAGATACATCCGTTTGAATTTGGAAACAGAAACTTAAAACGTCAATTTCTCGAAATGACTTCGAGACTACATATTTTCAGCTTTTGATGCAGAATCAAAATATATAAAAAGGGCTTCATAATGTTGAAAGAAATTCTAACTTCTGACAATTATTGGCGAAGATACATCCGTTTGAATTTGGAAACAGAAACTTAAAACGTCGATTTCTCGAAATGACTTCGAGACTACATATTTTCAGCTTTTGATGCAGAGTCAAAATATATAAAAAGGGCTTCATAATGTTGAAAGAAATTCTAACTTCTGACAATTATTGGCGAAGATACATCCGTTTGAATTTGGAAACAGAAACTTAAAACGTCAATTTCTCGAAATGACTTCGAGACTACATATTTTCAGCTTTTGATGCATAGTCAAAATATATGAAAAGGCTTCATAATGTTGAAAGAAATTTTAACTTCTGACAATTATTGGCGAAGATACATCCGTTTGAATTTGGAAACAGGAACTTAAAACGTCAATTTCTCGAAATGACTTCGAGACTACATATTTTCAGCTTTTGATGCAGAATCAAAATATATAAAAATGGCTTCATAATGTTGAAAGAAATTCTAACTTCTGACAATTATTGGCGAAGATACATCCGTTTGAATTTGGAAACAGAAACTTAAAACGTCAATTTCTCGAAATGACTTCGAGACTACATATTTTCAACTTTTGATGCAGAATCAAAATATATAGAAAGGGCTTCATAATGTTGAAAGAAATTCTAACTTTTGACAATTATTGGCGAAGATACATCCGTTTGAATTTGGAAACAGAAACTTAAAACGTCAATTTCTCGAAATGACTTCGAGACTACATATTTTCAGCTTTTGATGCAGAGTCAAAATATATAAAAAGGGCTTCATAATGTTGAAAGAAATTCTGACTTCTGACAATTATTGGCGAATATACATCCGTTTGAATTTGGGAAAAGAAACTTAAATCGCCAATATCTCGAAATGACTTCGAAACCACATATTTTCAGCTTTTGATGCAGAATCAACATAAATAAAAAGGGCTTCATAATGTTGAAAGAAATTCTAACTTCTGACAATTATTGGCGAAGATACATCCGTTTGAATTTGGAAACAGAAACTTAAAACGTCAATTTCTCGAAATGACTTCGAGACTATATATTTTCAGCTTTTGATGCATAGTCCAAATATATAAAAAGAGCTTCATAATGTTGAAAGAAATTCTAACTTCTGACAATTATTGGCGAAGATACATCCGTTTGAATTTGGAAACAGAAACTTAAAACGTCAATTTCTCGAAATGACTTCGAGACTACATATTTTCAGCTCTTGATGCAGAGTCAAAATATATAAAAAGGGCTTCATAATGTTGAAAGAAATTCTAACTTCTGACAATTATTGGCGAAGATACAACCGTTTGAATTTGGAAACAGAAATTTAAAACGTCAATTTCTCGAAATGACTTCAAGACTACATATTTTCAACTTTTGATGCAGAATCAAAATATATAAAAAGGGCTTCATAATGTTGAAAGAAATTCTAACTTCTGACAACTATTGGCGAAGATACATCCGTTTGAATTTGGAAACAGAAACTTAAAACGTCAATTTCTCGAAATGACTTCAAGACTACATATTTTCAGCTTTTGAAGCAGAGTCAAAATATATAAAAAGGGCTTCATAATGTTGAAAGAAATTCTAACTTCTGACAATTATTGGCGAAGATACATCCGTTTAAATTTGGAAACAGAAACTTAAAACATCGATTTTTTGAAATGACTTCGAGACTACATATTTTCAGCTTTTGATGCACAGTCAAAATATATAAAAAGGGCTTCATAATGTTGAAAGAAATTCTAACTTCTGACAATTATTGGCGAAGATACATCCGTTTGAATTTGGAAACAGAAACTTAAAACGTAAATTTCTCGAAATGACTTCGAGACTACATATTTTCAGCTTTTGATGCAGGGTCAAAATATATAAAAAGGGCTTCATAATGTTGAAAGAAATTCTAACTTCTGACAATTACTGGCGAAGATACATCCGTTTGAATTTGGAAACAGAAACTTAAAACGTCAATTTCTCGAAATGACTTCGAGACTACATATTTTCAGCTTTTGATGCAGAATCAAAATATATAAAAAGGGCTTCATAATGATGAAAGAAATTCTAACTTCTGACAATTATTGGCGAAGATACATCCGTTTGAATTTGGAAACAGAAACTTAAAACGTCCATTTCTCGAAATGACTTCGAGACTACATATTTTCAGCTTTTGATGCAGAATCAAAATATATAAAAAGGGCTTCATAATGTTGAAAGAAATTCTAACTTCTGACAATTATTGGCGAAGATACATCCGTTTGAATTTGGAAACAGAAACTTAAAACGTCGATTTCTCGAAATGACTTCGAGACTACATATTTTCAGCTTTTGATGCAGAGTCAAAATATATAAAAAGGGCTTCATAATGTTGAAAGAAATTCTAACTTCTGACAATTATTGGCGAAGATACATACGTTTGAATTTGGAAACAGAAACTTAAAACGTCAATTTCTCGAAATGACTTCGAGACTACATATTTTCAGCTTTTGATGCAGAATCAAAATATATAAAATGGGCTTCATAATGTTGAAAGAAATTCTAACTTCTGACAATTATTGGCGAAGATACATCCGTTTGAATTTGGAAACAGAAACTTAAAACGTCAATTTCTCGAAATGACTTCGAGACTACATATTTTCAGCTTTTGATGCAGAGTCAAAATATATAAAAAGGGCTTCATAATGTTGAAAGAAATTCTAACTTCTGACAATTATTGGCGAAGATACATCCGTTTGAATTTGGAAACAGAAACTTAAAACGTCCATTTCTCGAAATGACTTCGAGACTACATATTTTCAGCTTTTGATGCAGGGTCAAAATATATAAAAATGGTTTCATAATGTTGAAAGAAATTCTAACTTCTGACAATTATTGGCGAAGATACATCCGTTTGAATTTGGAAACAGAAACTTAAAACGTCAATTTCTCGAAATGACTTCGAGACTACATATTTTCAGCTTTTGATGCAGAATCAAAATATATAAAAAGGGCTTCATAATGTTGAAAGAAATTCTAACTTCTGACAATTATTGGCGAAGATACATCCGTTTGAATTTGGAAACAGAAACTTAAAACGTCGATTTCTCGAAATGACTTCGAGACTACATATTTTCAGCTTTTGATGCAGAGTCAAAATATATAAAAAGGGCTTCATAATGTTGAAAGAAATTCTAACTTCTGACAATTATTGGCGAAGATACATCCGTTTGAATTTGGAAACAGAAACTTAAAACGTCAATTTCTCGAAATGACTTCGAGACTACATATTTTCAGCTTTTGATGCAGAATCAAAATATATAAAAAGGGCTTCATAATGTTGAAAGAAATTCTAACTTCTGACAATTATTGGCGAAGATACATCCGTTTGAATTTGGAAACAGAAACTTAAAACGTCAATTTCTCGAAATGACTTCGAGACTACATATTTTCAGCTTTTGATGCAGGGGCAAAATATATAAAAAGGGCTTCATAATGTTGAAAGAAATTCTAACTTCTGACAATTATTGGCGAAGATACATCCGTTTGAATTTGGAAACAGAAACTTAAAACGTCAATTTCTCGAAATGACTTCGAGACTACATATTTTCAGCTTTTGATGCAGAGTCAAAATATATAAAAAGAGCTTCATAATGTTGAAAGAAATTCTAACTTCTGACAATTATTGGCGAAGATACATCCGTTTGAATTTGGAAACAGAAACTTAAAACGTCAATTTCTCGAAATGACTTCAAGACTACATATTTTCAGCTTTTGATGCAGAATCAAAATATATAAAAAGGGCTTCATAATGTTGAAAGAAATTCTAACTGCTGACAATTATTGGCGAAGATACATCCGGTTGAATTTGGAAACCGAAACTTAAAACGTCAATTTCTCGAAATGACTTCGCGACCACATATTTTCAGCTTTTGAAGCAGAGTCAAAATATATAAAAAGGGCTTCATAATGTTGAAAGAAATTCTGACTTCTGACAATTATTGGCGAAGATACATCCGCTTGAATTTGGGAAAAGAAACTTAAACCGCCAATATCTCGAAATGACTTCGAGACCACATATTTTCAGCTTTTGATGCAGAATCAACATATATAAAAAGGGGTTCATAATGTTGAAAGAAATTCTAACTTCTGACAATTATTGGCGAGGATACATCCGTTTGAATTTGGAAACAGAAACTTAAAACGTCAATTTCTCGAAATGACTTCGAGACTACATATTTTCAGCTTTTGAAGCAGAGTCAAAATATATAAAAGGGCTTCATAATGTTGAAAGAAATTCTAACTTCTGACAATTATTGGCGAAGATACATCCGTTTGAATTTGGAAACAGAAACTTAAAACGTCAATTTCTCGAAATGACTTCGAGACTACATATTTTCAACTTTTGATGCAGAATCAAAATATATAAAAAGGGCTTCATAATGTTGAAAGAAATTCTAACTTCTGACAATTATTGGCGAAGATACATCCGTTTGAATTTGGAAACAGAAACTTAAAACGTCAATTTCTCGAAATGACTTCAAGACTACATATTTTCAGCTTGTGATGCAGAATCAAAATATATAATAAGGGCTTCATAATGTTGAAAGAAATTCTAACTGCTGACAATTATTGGCGAAGATACATCCGGTTGAATTTGGAAACCGAAACTTAAAACGTCAATTTCTCGAAATGACTTCGCGCCCACATATTTTCAGCTTTTGATGCAGAGTCAAAATATATAAATAGGGCTTCATAATGTTGAAAGAAATTCTGACTTCTGACAATTATTGGCGAAGATACATCCGTTTGAATTTGGAAACAGAAACTTAAAACGTCAATTTCTCGAAATGACTTCGAGACTACATATTTTCAGCTTTTGAAGCAGAGTCAAAATATATAAAAAGGGCTTCATAATGTTGAAAGAAATTCTAACTTCTGACAATTATTGGCGAAGATACATCCGTTTGAATTTGGAAACAGAAACTTAAAACGTCAATTTCTCGAAATGACTTCGAGACTACATATTTTCAGCTTTTGATGCAGAATCAAAATATATAAAAAGGGCTTCATAATGTTGAAAGAAATTCTAACTTCTGACAATTATTGGCGAAGATACATCCGTTTGAATTTGGAAACAGAAACTTAAAACGTCAATTTCTCGAAATGACTTCGAGACTACATATTTTCAGCTTTTGAAGCAGAGTCAAAATATATAAAAAGGGCTTCATAATGATGAAAGAAATTCTAACTTCTGACAATTATTGGCGAAGATACATCCGTTCGAATTTGGAAACAGAAACTTAAAACGTCAATTTCTCGAAATGACTTCGAGACTACATATTTTCAGCTTTTGATGCAGAATCAAAATATATAAAAAGGGCTTCATAATGATGAAAGAAATTCTAACTTCTGACAATTATTGGCGAAGATACATCCGTTTGAATTTGGAAACAGAAACTTAAAACGTCGATTTCTCGAAATGACTTCGAGACTACATATTTTCAGCTTTTGATGCAGGGTCAAAATATATAAAAAGGGCTTCATAATGTTGAAAGAAATTCTAACTTCTGACAATTATTGGCGAAGATACATCCGTTTGAATTTGGAAACAGAAACTTAAAACGTCGATTTCTCGAAATGACTTCGAGACTACATATTTTCAGCTTTTGATGCAGAGTCAAAATATATAAAAAGGGCTTCATAATGTTGAAAGAAATTCTAACTTCTGACAATTATTGGCGAAGATACATCCGTTTGAATTTGGAAACAGAAACTTAAAACGTCAATTTCTCGAAATGACTTCGAGACTACATATTTTCAGCTTTTGATGCAGAATCAAAATATATAAAAAGGGCTTCATAATGTTGAATGAAATTCTAACTTCTGACAATTATTGGCGAAGATACATCCGTTTGAATTTGGAAACAGGAACTTAAAACGTCAATTTCTCGAAATGACTTCGATACTACATATTTTCAGCTTTTGATGCAGGGGCAAAATATATAAAAATGGCTTCATAATATTGAAAGAAATTCTAACTTCTGACAATTATTGGCGAAGATACATCCGTTTGAATTTGGAAACAGAAACTTAAAACGTCAATTTCTCGAAATGACTTCGAGACTACATATTTTCAGCTTTTGATGCAGAATCAAAATATATAAAAAGGGCTTCATAATGTTGAAAGAAATTCTAACTTCTGACAATTATTGGCGAAGATACATCCGTTTGAATTTGGAAACAGAAACTTAAAACGTCAATTTCTCGAAATGACTTCGAGACTACATATTTTCAGCTTTTGATGCAGAATCAAAATATATAAAAAGGGCTTCATAATGTTGAAAGAAATTCTAACTGCTGACAATTATTGGCGAAGATACATCCGGTTGAATTTGGAAACCGAAACTTAAAACGTCAATTTCTCGAAATGACTTCGCGACCACATATTTTCAGCTTTTGATGCAGAATCAAAATATATAAAAAGGGCTTCATAATGTTGAAAGAAATTCTAACTTCTGACAATTATTGACGAAGATACATCCGTTTGAATTTGGAAACAGAAACATGAAACCTCAAATTCTCGAAATGACTTCGAGACTACATATTTTCAGCTTTTGATGCAGAATCAACATATATAAAAAGGGCTTCATAATGTTGAAAGAAATTCTAACTTCTGACAATTATTGGCGAAGATACATCCGTTTGAATTTGGAAACAGAAACCTAAAACGTCAATTTCTCGAAATGACTTCGAGACTACATATTTTCAGCTTTTGATGCAGAATCAAAATATATAAAAAGGGCTTCATAATGTTGAAAGAAATTCTAACTTCTGACAATTATTGGCGAAGATACATCCGTTTGAATTTGGAAACAGAAACTTAAAACGTCAATTTCTCGAAATGACTTCGAGACTACATATTTTCAGCTTTTGATGCAGAGTCAAAATATATAAAAAGGGCTTCATAATGTTGAAAGAAATTCTGACTTCTGACAATTATTGGCGAAGATACATCCGTTTGAATTCGGGAAAATAAACTTAAAACGCCAATATCTCGAAATTACTTCGAGACTACATATTTTCAGCTTTTGATGCAGAATCAAAATATATAAAAAGGGCTTCATAATGTTGAAAGAAATTCTGACTTCTGACAATTATTGACGAAGATACATCCGTTTGAATTTGGAAACAGAAACCTAAAACGTCAATTTCTCGAAATGACTTCGAGACTACATATTTTCAGCTTTTGATGCAGAGTCAAAATATATAAAAAGGGCTTCATAATGTTGAAAGAAATTCTAACTTCTGACAATTATTGGCGAAGATACGTCCGTTTGAATTTGAAACAGAAACTTAAAACGTCAAATTTCTCGAAATGACTTCGAGACTACATATTTTCAGCTTTTGATGCAGAGTCAAAATATATAAAAAGGGCTTCATAATGTTGAAAGAAATTCTAACTTCTGACAATTATTGGCGAAGGTACATCCGTTTGAATTTGGAAACAGAAACTTAAAACGTCAATTTCTCGAAATGACTTCAAGACTACATATTTTCAGCTTTTGATGCAGAATCAAAATATATAATAAGGGCTTCATAATGTTGAAAGAAATTCTAACTGCTGACAATTATTGGCGAAGATACATCCGGTTGAATTTGGAAACCGAAACTTAAAACGTTAATTTCTCGAAATGACTTCCCGACCACATATTTTCAGCTTTTGATGCAGAGTCAAAATATATAAAAAGGGCTTCATAATGTTGAAAGAAATTCTGACTTCTGACAATTATTGGCGAAGATACATCCGTTTGAATTTGGAAACAGAAACTTAAAACGTCAATTTCTCGAAAAGACTTCGAGACTACATATTTTCAGCTTTTGAAGCAGAGTCAAAATATATAAAAAGGGCTTCATAATGTTGAAAGAAATTCTAACTTCTGACAATTATTGGCGAAGATACATCCGTTTAAATTTGGAAACAGAAACTTAAAACGTCAATTTCTCGAAATGATTTCGAGACTACATATTTTCAGCTTTTGATGCAGGGGCAAAATATATAAAAATGGCTTCATAATATTGAAAGAATCCAACTTCTGACAATTATTGGCGAAGATACATCCGTTTGAATTTGGAAACAGAAACTTAAAACGTCAATTTCTCGAAATGACTTCGAGACTACATATTTTCAGCTTTTGATGCAGAATCAAAATATATAAAAAGGGCTTCATAATGTTGAAAGAAATTCTAACTTCTGACAATTATTGGCGAAGATACATCCGTTTGAATTTGGAAACAGAAACTTAAAACGTCAATTTCTCGAAATGACTTCGAGACTACATATTTTCAGCTTTTGATGCAGAATCAAAATATATAAAAAGGGCTTCATAATGTTGAAAGAAATTCTAACTTCTGACAATTATTGGCGAAGATACATCCGTTTGAATTTGGAAACCGAAACTTAAAACGTCAATTTCTCGAAATGACTTCGCGACTACATATTTTCAGCTTTTGAAGCAGAGTCAAAATATATAAAAAGGGCTTCATAATGTTGAAAGAAATTCTAACTTCGACAATTATTGGCGAAGATACATCCGTTTGAATTTGGAAACAGAAACTTAAAACGTCAATTTCTCGAAATGACTTCGAGACTACATATTTTCAGCTTTTGATGCAGAATCAAAATATATAAAAAGGGCTTCATAATGTTGAAAGAAATTCTAACTTCTGACAATTATTGGCGAAGATACATCCGTTTGAATTTGGAAACAGAAACTTAAAACGTCAATTTCTCGAAATGACTTCGAGACTACATATTTTCAGCTTTTGATGCAGAATCAAAATATATAAAAAGGGCTTCATAATGTTGAAAGAAATTCTAACTTCTGACAATTATTGGCGAAGATACATCCGTTTGAATTTGGAAACCGAAACTTAAAACGTCAATTTCTCGAAATGACTTCGCGACTACATATTTTCAGCTTTTGATGCAGAGTCAAAATATATAAAAAGGGCTTCATAATGTTGAAAGAAATTCTAACTTCTGATAATTATTGGCGAAGATACATCCCGTTTGAAATTTGGAAACAGAAACTTAAAACGTCAATTTCTCGAAAATGACTTCGAGACTACATATTTTCAGCTTTTGAAGCAGAGTCAAAATATATAAAAAGGGCTTCATAATGTTGAAAGAAATTCTAACTTCTGACAATTATTGGCGAAGATACATCCGTTTGAATTTGGAAACAGAAACTTAAAACGTCAATTTCTCGAAATGACTTCGAGACCACATATTTTCAGCTTTTGATGCAGAGTCAAAATATATAAAAAGGGCTTCATAATGTTGAAAGAAATTCTAACTTCTGACAATTATTGGCGAAGATACATCCGTTTGAATTTGGAAACAGAAACTTAAAACGTCAATTTCTCGAAATGACTTCGAGACTACATATTTTCAGCTTTTGAAGCAGAGTCAAAATATATAAAAAGGGCTTCATAATGTTGAAAGAAATTCTAACTTCTGACAATTATTGGCGAAGATACATCCGTTTGAATTTGGAAACAGGAACTTAAAACGTCGATTTCTCGAAATGACTTCGAGACTTCATATTTTCAGCTTTTGATGCAGAATCAAAATATATAAAAAGGGCTTCATAATGTTGAAAGAAATTCTAACTGCTGACAATTATTGGCGAAGATACATCCGTTTGAATTTGGAAACAGAAACTTAAAACGTCAATTTCTCGAAATGACTTCGAGACTACATATTTTCAGCTTTTGATGCAGAATCAAAATATATAAAAAGGGCTTCATAATGTTGAAAGAAATTCTAACTTCTGACAATTATTGGCGAAGATACATCCGTTTGAATTTGGAAACGGAAACTTAAAACGTCAATTTCTCGAAATGACTTCGAGACTACATATTTTCAGCTTTTGATGCAGAGTCAAAATATATAAAAAGGGCTTCATAATGTTGAAAGAAATTCTAACTTCTGACAATTATTGGCGAAGATACATCCGTTTGAATTTGGAAACAGAAACTTAAAACGTCAATTTCTCGAAATGACTTCGAGACTACATATTTTCAGCTTTTGATGCAGAGTCAAAATATATAAAAAGGGCTTCATAATGTTGAAAGAAATTCTAACTTCTGACAATTATTGGCGAAGATACATCCGTTTGAATTTGGAAACAGAAACTTAAAACGTCAATTTCTCGAAATGACTTCGAGACTACATATTTTCAGCTTTTGATGCAGAATCAAAATATATAAAAAGGGCTTCATAATGTTGAAAGAAATTCTAACTTCTGACAATTATTGGCGAAGATACATCCGTTTGAATTTGGAAACAGAAACTTAAAACGTCAATTTCTCGAAATGACTTCGAGACTACATATTTTCAGCTTTTGATGCAGAGTCAAAATATATAAAAAGGGCTTCATAATGTTGAAAGAAATTCTAACTTCTGACAATTATTGGCGAAGATACATCCGTTTGAATTTGGAAACAGAAACTTAAAACGTCAATTTCTCGAAATGACTTCGAGACTACATATTTTCAGCTTTTGATGCAGAATCAAAATATATAAAAAGGGCTTCATAATGTTGAAAGAAATTCTAACTTCTGACAATTATTGGCGAAGATACATCCGTTTGAATTTGGAAACAGAAACTTAAAACGTCAATTTCTCGAAATGACTTCGAGACTACATATTTTCAGCTTTTGATGCAGAATCAAAATATATAAAAAGGGCTTCATAATGTTGAAAGAAATTCTAACTGCTGACAATTATTGGCGAAGATACATCCGTTTGAATTTGGAAACAGAAACTTAAAACGTCAATTTCTCGAAATGACTTCGAGACTACATATTTTCAGCTTTTGATGCAGAGTCAAAATATATAAAAAGGGCTTCATAATGTTGAAAGAAATTCTAACTTCTGACAATTATTGGCGAAGATACATCCGTTTGAATTTGGAAACAGAAACTTAAAACGTCAATTTCTCGAAATGACTTCGAGACTACATATTTTCAGCTTTTGATGCAGAGTCAAAATATATAAAAAGGGCTTCATAATGTTGAAAGAAATTCTAACTTCTGACAATTATTGGCGAAGATACATCCGTTTGAATTTGGAAACAGAAACCTAAAACGTCAATTTCTCGAAATGACTTCGAGACTACATATTTTCAGCTTTTGATGCAGAGTCAAAATATATAAAAAGGGCTTCATAATGTTGAAAGAAATTCTAACTTCTGACAATTATTGGCGAAGATACATCCGTTTGAATTTGGAAACAGAAACTTAAAACGTCAATTTCTCGAAATGACTTCGAGACTACATATTTTCAGCTTTTGATGCAGAATCAAAATATATAAAAAGGGCTTCATAATGTTGAAAGAAATTCTAACTTCTGACAATTATTGGCGAAGATACATCCGTTTGAATTTGGAAACAGAAACTTAAAACGTCAATTTCTCGAAATGACTTCGCGACTACATATTTTCAGCTTTTGATGCAGAATCAAAATATATAAAAAGGGCTTCATAATGTTGAAAGAAATTCTAACTTCTGACAATTATTGGCGAAGATACATCCGTTTGAATTTGGGAAACAGAAACTTAAACGTCAATATCTCGAAATGACTTCGAGACTACATATTTTCAGCTTTTGATGCAGAGTCAAAATATATAAAAAGGGCTTCATAATGTTGAAAGAAATTCTAACTTCTGACAATTATTGGCGAAGATACATCCGTTTGAATTTGGAAACAGAAACTTAAAACGTCAATTTCTCGAAATGACTTCGAGACTACATATTTTCAGCTTTTGATGCAGAGTCAAAATATATAAAAAGGGCTTCATAATGTTGAAAGAAATTCTAACTTCTGACAATTATTGGCGAAGATACATCCGTTTGAATTTGGAAACAGAAACTTAAAACGTCAATTTCTCGAAATGACTTCGAGACTACATATTTTCAGCTTTTGATGCAGAATCAAAATATATAAAAAGGGCTTCATAATGTTGAAAGAAATTCTAACTTCTGACAATTATTGGCGAAGATACATCCGTTTGAATTTGGAAACAGAAACTTAAAACGTCAATTTCTCGAAATGACTTCGAGACTACATATTTTCAGCTTTTGATGCAGAATCAAAATATATAAAAAGGGCTTCATAATGTTGAAAGAAATTCTAACTTCTGACAATTATTGGCGAAGATACATCCGGTTTGAATTTGGAAACAGAAACTTAAAACGTCAATTTCTCGAAATGACTTCGCGACTACATATTTTCAGCTTTTGATGCAGAGTCAAAATATATAAAAAGGGCTTCATAATGTTGAAAGAAATTCTAACTTCTGACAATTATTGGCGAAGATACATCCGTTTGAATTTGGAAACAGAAACTTAAAACGTCAATTTCTCGAAATGACTTCGAGACTACATATTTTCAGCTTTTGATGCAGAGTCAAAATATATAAAAAGGGCTTCATAATGTTGAAAGAAATTCTAACTTCTGACAATTATTGGCGAAGATACATCCGTTTGAATTTGGAAACAGAAACTTAAAACGTCAATTTCTCGAAATGACTTCGAGACTACATATTTTCAGCTTTTGATGCAGAATCAAAATATATAAAAAGGGCTTCATAATGGGCAATATATAAAAAGGGCTTCATAATGTTGAAAGAAATTCTAACTTCTGACAATTATTGGCGAAGATACATCCGTTTGAATTTGGAAACAGAAACTTAAAACGTCAATTTCTCGAAATGACTTCGAGACTACATATTTTCAGCTTTTGATGCAGAGTCAAAATATATAAAAAGGGCTTCATAATGTTGAAAGAAATTCTAACTTGACAATTATTGGCGAAGATACATCCGTTTGAATTTGGAAACAGAAACTTAACTTAAACGTCAATTTCTCGAAATGACTTCGAGACTACATATTTTCAGCTTTTGATGCAGAGTCAAAATATATAAAAAGGGCTTCATAATGTTGAAAGAAATTCTAACTTCTGACAATTATTGGCGAAGATACATCCGTTTGAATTTGGAAACAGAAACTTAAAACGTCAATTTCTCGAAATGACTTCGAGACTACATATTTTCAGCTTTTGATGCAGAGTCAAAATATATAAAAAGGGCTTCATAATGTTGAAAGAAATTCTAACTTGACAATTATTGGCGAAGATACATCCGTTTGAATTTGGAAACAGAAACTTAAAACGTCAATTTCCCAAAAAGGACTTCGAGACTACATATTTTCAGCTTTTGATGCAGAGTCAAAATATATAAAAAGGGCTTCATAATGTTGAAAGAAATTCTAACTTCTGACAATTATTGGCGAAGATACATCCGTTTGAATTTGGAAACAGAAACTTAAAACGTCAATTTCTCGAAATGACTTCGAGACTACATATTTTCAGCTTTTGATGCAGAGTCAAAATATATAAAAAGGGCTTCATAATGTTGAAAGAAATTCTAACTTCTGACAATTATTGGCGAAGATACATCCGTTTGAATTTGGAAACAGAAACTTAAAACGTCAATTTCTCGAAATGACTTCGAGACTACATATTTTCAGCTTTTGATGCAGAATCAAAATATATAAAAAGGGCTTCATAATGTTGAAAGAAATTCTAACTTCTGACAATTATTGGCGAAGATACATCCGTTTGAATTTGGAAACAGAAACTTAAAACGTCAATTTCTCGAAATGACTTCGAGACTACATATTTTCAGCTTTTGATGCAGAGTCAAAATATATAAAAAGGGCTTCATAATGTTGAAAGAAATTCTAACTTCTGACAATTATTGGCGAAGATACATCCGTTTGAATTTGGAAACAGAAACTTAAAACGTCAATTTCTCGAAATGACTTCGAGACTACATATTTTCAGCTTTTGATGCAGAGTCAAAATATATAAAAAGGGCTTCATAATGTTGAAAGAAATTCTAACTTCTGACAATTATTGGCGAAGATACATCCGTTTGAATTTGGAAACAGAAACTTAAAACGTCAATTTCTCGAAATGACTTCGAGACTACATATTTTCAGCTTTTGATGCAGAGTCAAAATATATAAAAAAGGGCTTCATAATGTTGAAAGAAATTCTAACTTCTGACAATTATTGGCGAAGATACATCCGTTTGAATTTGGAAACAGAAACTTAAAACGTCAATTTCTCGAAATGACTTCGAGACTACATATTTTCAGCTTTTGATGCAGAGTCAAAATATATAAAAAGGGCTTCATAATGTTGAAAGAAATTCTAACTTCTGACAATTATTGGCGAAGATACATCCGTTTGAATTTGGAAACAGAAACTTAAAACGTCAATTTCTCGAAATGACTTCGAGACTACATATTTTCAGCTTTTGATGCAGAGTCAAAATATATAAAAAGGGCTTCATAATGTTGAAAGAAATTCTAACTTCTGACAATTATTGGCGAAGATACATCCGTTTGAATTTGGAAACAGAAACTTAAAACGTCAATTTCTCGAAATGACTTCGAGACTACATATTTTCAGCTTTTGATGCAGAATCAAAATATATAAAAAGGGCTTCATAATGTTGAAAGAAATTCTAACTTCTGACAATTATTGGCGAAGATACATCCGTTTGAATTTGGAAACAGAAACTTAAAACGTCAATTTCTCGAAATGACTTCGAGACTACATATTTTCAGCTTTTGATGCAGAGTCAAAAATATATAAAAAGGGCTTCATAATGTTGAAAGAAATTCTAACTTCTGACAATTATTGGCGAAGATACATCCGTTTGAATTTGGAAACAGAAACTTAAAACGTCAATTTCTCGAAATGACTTCGAGACTACATATTTTCAGCTTTTGATGCAGAGTCAAAATATATAAAAAGGGCTTCATAATGTTGAAAGAAATTCTAACTTCTGACAATTATTGGCGAAGATACATCCGTTTGAATTTGGAAACAGAAACTTAAAACGTCAATTTCTCGAAATGACTTCGAGACTACATATTTTCAGCTTTTTGATGCAGAGTCAAAATATATAAAAAGGGCTTCATAATGTTGAAAGAAATTCTAACTTCTGACAATTATTGGCGAAGATACATCCGTTTGAATTTGGAAACAGAAACTTAAAACGTCAATTTCTCGAAATGACTTCGAGACTACATATTTTCAGCTTTTGATGCAGAGTCAAAATATATAAAAAAGGGCTTCATAATGTTGAAAGAAATTCTAACTTCTGACAATTATTGGCGAAGATACATCCGTTTGAATTTGGAAACAGAAACTTAAAACGTCAATTTCTCGAAATGACTTCGAGACTACATATTTTCAGCTTTTGATGCAGAGTCAAAATATATAAAAAGGGCTTCATAATGTTGAAAGAAATTCTAACTTCTGACAATTATTGGCGAAGATACATCCGTTTGAATTTGGAAACAGAAACTTAAAACGTCAATTTCTCGAAATGACTTCGAGACTACATATTTTCAGCTTTTGATGCAGAGTCAAAATATATAAAAAGGGCTTCATAATGTTGAAAGAAATTCTAACTTCTGACAATTATTGGCGAAGATACATCCGTTTGAATTTGGAAACAGAAACTTAAAACGTCAATTTCTCGAAATGACTTCGAGACTACATATTTTCAGCTTTTTGATGCAGAGTCAAAATATATAAAAAGGGCTTCATAATGTTGAAAGAAATTCTAACTTCTGACAATTATTGGCGAAGATACATCCGTTTGAATTTGGAAACAGAAACTTAAAACGTCAATTTCTCGAAATGACTTCGAGACTACATATTTTCAGCTTTTGATGCAGAGTCAAAATATATAAAAAGGGCTTCATAATGTTGAAAGAAATTCTAACTTCTGACAATTATTGGCGAAGATACATCCGTTTGAATTTGGAAACAGAAACTTAAAACGTCAATTTCTCGAAATGACTTCGAGACTACATATTTTCAGCTTTTGATGCAGAGTCAAAATATATAAAAAGGGCTTCATAATGTTGAAAGAAATTCTAACTTCTGACAATTATTGGCGAAGATACATCCGTTTGAATTTGGAAACCGAAACTTAAAACGTCAATTTCTCGAAATGACTTCGAGACTACATATTTTCAGCTTTTGATGCAGAGTCAAAATATATAAAAAAGGGCTTCATAATGTTGAAAGAAATTCTAACTTCTGACAATTATTGGCGAAGATACATCCGTTTGAATTTGGAAACAGAAACTTAAAACGTCAATTTCTCGAAATGACTTCGAGACTACATATTTTCAGCTTTTGATGCAGAATCAAAATATATAAAAAGGGCTTCATAATGTTGAAAGAAATTCTAACTTCTGACAATTATTGGCGAAGATACATCCGTTTGAATTTGGAAACAGAAACTTAAAACGTCAATTTCTCGAAATGACTTCGAGACTACATATTTTCAGCTTTTGATGCAGAATCAAAATATATAAAAAGGGCTTCATAATGTTGAAAGAAATTCTAACTTCTGACAATTATTGGCGAAGATACATCCGTTTGAATTTGGAAACAGAAACTTAAAACGTCAATTTCTCGAAATGACTTCGAGACTACATATTTTCAGCTTTTGATGCAGAGTCAAAATATATAAAAAGGGCTTCATAATGTTGAAAGAAATTCTAACTTCTGACAATTATTGGCGAAGATACATCCGTTTGAATTTGGAAACAGAAACTTAAAACGTCAATTTCTCGAAATGACTTCGAGACTACATATTTTCAGCTTTTGATGCAGAGTCAAAATATATAAAAAGGGCTTCATAATGTTGAAAGAAATTCTAACTTCTGACAATTATTGGCGAAGATACATCCGTTTGAATTTGGAAACAGAAACTTAAAACGTCAATTTCTCGAAATGACTTCGAGACTACATATTTTCAGCTTTTGATGCAGAATCAAAATATATAAAAAGGGCTTCATAATGTTGAAAGAAATTCTAACTTCTGACAATTATTGGCGAAGATACATCCGTTTGAATTTGGAAACAGAAACTTAAAACGTCAATTTCTCGAAATGACTTCGAGACTACATATTTTCAGCTTTTGATGCAGAGTCAAAATATATAAAAAGGGCTTCATAATGTTGAAAGAAATTCTAACTTCTGACAATTATTGGCGAAGATACATCCGTTTGAATTTGGAAACAGAAACTTAAAACGTCAATTTCTCGAAATGACTTCGAGACTACATATTTTCAGCTTTTGATGCAGAGTCAAAATATATAAAAAGGGCTTCATAATGTTGAAAGAAATTCTAACTTCTGACAATTATTGGCGAAGATACATCCGTTTGAATTTGGAAACAGAAACTTAAAACGTCAATTTCTCGAAATGACTTCGAGACTACATATTTTCAGCTTTTGATGCAGAGTCAAAATATATAAAAAGGGCTTCATAATGTTGAAAGAAATTCTAACTTCTGACAATTATTGGCGAAGATACATCCGTTTGAATTTGGAAACAGAAACTTAAAACGTCAATTTCTCGAAATGACTTCGAGACTACATATTTTCAGCTTTTGATGCAGAGTCAAAATATATAAAAAGGGCTTCATAATGTTGAAAGAAATTCTAACTTTCTGACAATTATTGGGCGAAGATACATTCCGTTTGAATTTGGAAACAGAAACCTTAAAACGTCAATTTCTCGAAATGACTTCAAGACTACATATTTTCAGCTTTTTGATGCAGAATCAAAATATATAAAAAGGGGTTTCATAAATGTTGAAAGAAAATTCTAACTTTCTGACAATTATTGGCGAAGATACATCCGTTTGAATTTGGAAACAGAAACTTAAAACGTCAATTTCTCGAAATGACTTCGAGACTACATATTTTCAGCTTTTGATGCAGAATCAAAAATATATAAAAAGGGCCTTCATAATGTTGTAAGAAACTTCTAACTTCTGACAATTATTGGCGAAGATACATCCGTTTGAAATTTGGAAACAGAAACTTAAAACGCCAATATCTCGAAATGACTTCGAGACTACATATTTTCAGCTTTTGATGCAGAGTCAAAATATATAAAAAGGGCTTCATAATGTTGAAAGAAATTCTAACTTCTGACAATTATTGGCGAAGATACATACGTTTGAATTTGGAAACAGAAACTTAAAACGTCAATTTCGCGAAATGACTTCGAGACTACATATTTTCAGCTTTTGATGCAGAATCAAAATATATAAAAAAGGGGTTCATAATGTTGAAAGAAATTCTAACTTTCTGACATTTATTGGCGAAGATACATCCATTTGAATTTGGAAACAGAAACTTAAAACGTCAATTTCTCGAATTACTTCGAGACTACATATTTTCAGCTTTTGATGCAGAGTCAAAATATATAAAAAGGGCTTCATAATGTTGAAAGAAATTCTAACTTCTGACAATTATTGGCGAAGATACATCCGTTTGAATTTGGAAACAGAAACTTAAAACGTCAATTTCTCGAAATGACTTCGAGACTACATATTTTCAGCTTTTGATGCAGAATCAAAATATATAAAAAGGGCTTCATAATGTTGAAAAGAAATTCTAACTTCTGACAATTATTGGCGAAGATACATCCGTTTGAATTTGGAAACAGAAACTTAAAACGTCAATTTCTCGAAATGACTTCGAGACTACATATTTTCAGCTTTTGATGCAGGAGTCAAAATATATAAAAAGGGCTTCATAATGTTGAAAGAAATTCTAACTTCTGACAATTATTGGCGAAGATACATCCGTTTGAATTTGGAAAACAGAAACTTAAAACGTCAATTTCTCGAAATGACTTCGAGACTACATATTTTCAGCTTTTGATGCAGAGTCAAAATATATAAAAAGGGCTTCATAATGTTGAAAGAAATTCTAACTTCTGACAATTATTGGCGAAGATACATCCGTTTGAATTTGGAAACAGAAACTTAAAACGTCAATTTCTCGAAAATGACTTCGAGACTACATATTTTCAGCTTTTGATGCAGAGTCGAAAATATATAAAAAGGGCTTCATAATGTTGAAAGAAATTCTAACTTCTGACAATTATTGGCGAAGATACATCCGTTTGAATTGGAAACAGAAACTTAAAAACGTCAATTTCTCGAAATGACTTCGAGACTACATATTTTCAGCTTTTGATGCAGAGTCAAAATATATAAAAAGGGCTTCATAATGTTGAAAGAAATTCTAACTTCTGACAATTATTGGGCGAAGATACATCCGTTTGAATTTGGAAACAGAAACTTAAAACGTCAATTTCTCGAAATGACTTCGAGACTACATATTTTCAGCTTTTGATGCAGAGTCAAAATATATAAAAAGGGCTTCATAATGTTGAAAGAAATTCTAACTTCTGACAATTATTGGCGAAGATACATCCGTTTGAATTTGGAAACAGAAACTTAAAACGTCAATTTCTCGAAATGACTTCGAGACTACATATTTTCAGCTTTTGATGCAGAATCAAAATATATAAAAAGGGCTTCATAATGTTGAAAGAACTCCCGACTTCTGACAATTATTGGCGAAGATACATCCGTTTGAATTTGGAAACAGAAACTTAAAACGTCAATTTCTCGAAATGACTTCGCGACTACATATTTTCAGCTTTTGATGCAGAGTCAAAAATATATAAAAAGGGCTTCATAATGTTGAACGAAATTCTAACTTCTGGACAATTATTGGCGAAGATACATCCCTTTGAATTAAGAAACAGAAACTTAAAACGTCAATT
>NW_025063009.1:0-7933 GCF_018153295.1 Drosophila grimshawi
TGGCCATTTATTTCAAGGTAGACCCTATTGAATGCTTTCCATTATATTTTTATTTATCGAAGAATATCCCTTAATATCTTTCTTATATAGTCGGAATAGAAATTATTTTAGTGCAGTTTTGTTCCAAAGATCAAGTGAATTCTAAAAACACCTTTATAAGTGAAATGGGGCAATTTTTGACGAAGATATGGCCATTTATTTCAAGGTTGACCCTATTTAATGCTTTCCTATTTATTTTCTATCATCCGAGTCCATCCCTTAATATCTTTCTTAGATAAGTCGGAAGTCCAAATTATTTTAATGCAGTTTTGTTCCAAAGATTGAGTGAATTCTAAAACACCTTTATAATTGAAATGGGGCAATTTTTGACGAAGATGTAGCCTTTATTTCAAGGGTGGACCCTAATTAATACTTTCCAAATATTTTCTTTAATCGAAGAATATCCCTTAATATCTTTCTTAGATGAGTCGGAGATCGAATTATTTTAAAGCAGTTTTGTTTCAAGATCTAGTGAATTCTAAAAACACCTTTATATTGTAATGTGCAATTTTTGACGAAGATATAGCCATTTATTTGAAGGTATGACCCCCTTTAATGATTTCCATATATTTTCTATTTATCGAAGCATATCCCTTAATATCTTTCTTAGATGAGTCGGAAGTAAAATTATTTTAATGCAGTTTTGTTCCAAAGATCGAGTGAATTCTTAAAACACCTGTATAATTGAAATGGGGCAGTTTTTGACGAAGATATGGCCATTTAGTTCAAGGTTGACCCTATTTAATGTTTGGCTTATGTTTTCTATTAATCGAAGAATATCCTTAATATCTTTCTTAGATGAGTCGAAGTCAATTATTTTAATGCAGTTTTGTTCCAAAGATCGAGTGAATTCTAAAAACACCTTTATAATTGAAATGGGGCAATTTTTGACGTAGATATGGCCATTTATTTCAAGGTAAACCCTATTTAATTATTTCCATATATTTTCTATTTATCGAAGAATATCCCTTAATATCTTTCTTAGATGAGTCGGAAGTCAAATTATTTTAATGCAGTTTTGTTTCAAAGATTGAGGGAATTCTTAAAACACCTTTATAATTGAAATGGGGCAATTTTTGACGAAGATATGGCCATTTATTTCAAGGTAGACCCTATTTAATGCTTTCCATATATTTTCTGTTAATCGAAGAATATCCCTTAATATCTTTCTTAGATGAGTCGGAAGTCAAATTATTTTAATGCAGTTTTGTTCCAAAGATCAAGTGAATTCTAAAAACATATTTATAATTGAAATGGGGCAATTTTTGACGAAGATATGGCCATTTATTTCAAGAATGACCCTATTTACTGCTTTCCTTATATTTTCTATTTATCGAAGAATATCCCTTAATATCTTTCTTAGATGAGTCGGAAGTCAAATTATTTTAAACCAGTTTTGTTCCAAAGATCGAGTGAATTCTAAAAACATATTTATAATTGAAATGGGGCAATTTTGACGAAGATATGGCCATTTATTTCAAGGTTGACCCTATTTAATGTTTGGCTTATATTTTCTATTAATCGAAGAATATCCCTTAATATCTTTCTTAGATGAGTCGGAAGCCAAATTATTTTAATGCAGTTTTGTTCCAAAGATCGAGTGAATTCTAAAAACACCTTTATAATTGAAATGGGGCAATTTTTGACGAAGATATGGCCATTTATTTCAAGGTTGACCCTATTTAATGTTTGGCTTATATTTTCTATTAATCGAAGAATATCCCTTAATATCTTTCTTAGATGAGTCGGAAGTCAAATTATTTTAATGCAGTTTTGTTCCAAAGATCAAGTGAATTCTAAAAACACCTTTATAATTGAAATGGGGCAATTTTTGACGAAGATATGGCCATTTATTTCAAGGTTGACCCTATTTAATGTTTGCCTTATATTTTCTATTAATCGAAGAATATCTCTTAATATCTTTCTTATATGAGTCGCAAGTCAAATTATTTTAATGCAGTTCTGTTTCAAAGATCAAGTGAATTCTAAAAACAACTATATATTTGAAATGGGGCAATTTTTGACGAAGATATGGCCATTTATTTCAAGGTAGACCCTATTTAATGCTTTCCATATACTTTATATTTATCGAAGAATATCCCTTAATATCTTTCTAAGATGAGTCGGAAGACAAATTATTTTAATGCAGTTTTGTTCCAAAGATCAAGTGAATTCTAAAAACACCTTTATAATTGAAATGGGGCAATTTTTGTTGAAAATATGGCCATTTATTTCAAGGTTGACTCTATTTAATGTTTGCCTTATATTTTCTATTAATCGAAGAATATCTCTTAATATCTTTCTTATATGAGTCGTAAGTCAAACTATTTTAATGCAGTTCTGTTTCAAAGATCAAGTGAATTCTAAAAACACCTTTATAATTGAAATGGGGCAATTTTTGACGAAGATATGGCCATTTATTTCAAGGTTGACCCTATTTAATGTTTGCCTTATATTTTCTATTAATCGAAGAATATCTCTTAATATCTTTCTTATATGAGTCGCAAGTCAAATTATTTTAATGCAGTTCTGTTTCAAAGATCAAGTGAATTCTAAAAACATCTATATATTTGAAATGGGGCAATTTTTGACGAAGATATGGCCATTTATTTCAAGGTAGACCCTATTTAATGCTTTCCATATACTTTATATTTATCGAAGAATATCCCTTAATATCTTTCTAAGATGAGTCGGAAGACAAATTATTTTAATGCAGTTTTGTTTCAAAGATCGAGTGAATTCTAAGAACATCTTTATAATTGAAATGGGGCAATTTTAGACGAAGATATGGCCATTTATTTCAAGGCAGACCCTATTTAATGCTTTCCATATATTTTCTATTTATCGAAAAATATCCCTTAATATCTTTCTTAGATGAGTCGGAAGACAAATTATTTTAATGCAGTTTTGTTCCAAAGATCGAGTGAATTCTAAAAACACCTTTATAATTTAAATGGGGCAGTTTTAGACAAAGATATGGCCATTTATTTCAAGGTTGACCCTATTGAATGTTTGGCTTATATTTTCTATTAATCGAAGAATATCTCTTAATATCTTTCTTAGATGAGTCGGAAGTCAAATTATTTTAATGCAGTTTTGTTCCAAAGATCGAGTGAATTCTAAAAACACCTTTATAATTGAAATGGGGCAATTTTAGACGAAGATATGGCCATTTATTTCAAGGCAGACCCTATTTAATGCTTTCCATATATTTTCTATTTATCGAAGAATATCCCTTAATATCTTTCTTAGATGAGTCGGAAGACAAATTATTTTAATGCAGTTTTGTTCCAAAGATCGAGTGAATTCTAAAAACACCTTTATAATTGAAATGGGGCAATTTTAGACGAAGATATGGCCATTTATTTCAAGGTAGACCCTACTTAATGCTTTCCATATATTTTCTATTTATCGAAGAATATCCCTTAATATCTTTCTTAGATGAGTCGGAAGTCAAATTATTTTAATGCAGTTTTGTTTCAAAGATCGAGCGAATTCTAAAATTATCTTTATAATTGAAATGAGGCAATTTTTGACGAAGATATGGCCATTTATTTCAAGGTAGACCCTTTTTAATGATTTTCCCATTATATTTTCTAATTAATCGAAAGAAGTAATCCCTTAATATCCTTTCTTAGAATGAGTAGGAAGTCCAAATTATTTTAATGCAGTTTGGTTCCAAAAGATCGAGTGAATTCTAAAAAACACCCTTTATAATTGAAAATGGGGCAATTTTTGACGAAAGATATGGCCATTTATTTCAAGGTTGACTCTATTTAAATGTTTGGTTTATATTTTTCTATTAATCGAAAAATATCTCTTAATATCTTATTTAGATGAGTCGTAAGTCAAATTATTTTAATGCAGTTTTGTTTCAAAGATTAAGCGAATTCTAAAAACACCTTTATAATTGAAATGGGGCAATTTTTGACGAAGATATGGCCACTTATTTCAAGGTAGAGCCTATTTAATGCTTTCCATATATTTTCTATTTATCGAAGAATATCCCTTAATATCTTTCTTAGATGAGTCGGAAGTCAAGTTATTTTAATGCAGTTTTGTTCCAAAGATCGAGTGAATTCTAAAAACATCTTTATAATTGAAATGGGGCAATTTTTGACGAAGATATGGCCATTTACTTCAAGGTAGAGCCTATTTAATGCTTTCCATATATTTTCTATTTATCGAAGAATATCCCTTAATATCTTTCTAAGATGAGTCGGAAGACAAATTATTTTAATACAGTTTTGTTCCAAAGATCAAGTGAATTCTAAAAACATCTTTATAATTGAAATGGGGCAATTTTTGTTGAAGATATGGCCATTTATTTCAAGGTTGACTCTATTTAATGTTTGCCTTATATTTTCTATTAATCGAAGAATATCTCTTAATATCTTTCTTATATGAGTCGTAAGTCAAATTATTTTAATGCAGTTCTGTTTCAAAGATCAAGTAAATTCTAAAAATACCTTTATATTTGAAATATGGCAATTTTAGACGAAGATATGGCCATTTATTTCAAGGTTGACCTATTCAATGTTTGCCTTATATTTTCTATTAATCGAAGAATATCTCTTAATATCTTTCTTATATGAGTCGCAAGTCAAATTATTTTAATGCAGTTCTGTTTCAAAGATCAAGTGAATTCTAAAAACATCTATATATTTGAAATGGGGCAATTTTTGACGAAGATATGGCCATTTATTTCAAGGTAGACCCTATTTAATGCTTTCCATATACTTTATATTTATCGAAGAATATCCCTTAATATCTTTCTAAGATGAGTCGGAAGACAAATTATTTTAATGCAGTTTTGTTCCAAAGATCAAGTGAATTCTAAAAACACCTTTATAATTGAAATGGGGCAATTTTTGTTGAAAATATGGCCATTTATTTCAAGGTTGACTCTATTTAATGTTTGCCTTATATTTTCTATTAATCGAAGAATATCTCTTAATATCTTTCTTATATGAGTCGCAAGTCAAATTATTTTAATGCAGTTCTGTTTCAAAGATCAAGTGAATTCTAAAAACACCTTTATAATTGAAATGGGGCAATTTTTGACGAAGATATGGCCATTTATTTCAAGGTTGACTCTATTTAATGTTTGGTTTATATTTTCTATTAATCGAAAAATATCTCTTAATATCTTATTTAGATGAGTCGTAAGTCAAATTATTTTAATGCAGTTTTGTTTCAAAGATTAAGCGAATTCTAAAAACACCTTTATAATTGAAATGGGGCAATTTTTGACGAAGATATGGCCACTTATTTCAAGGTAGAGCCTATTTAATGCTTTCCATATATTTTCTATTTATCGAAGAATATCCCTTAATATCTTTCTTAGATGAGTCGGAAGTCAAGTTATTTTAATGCAGTTTTGTTCCAAAGATCGAGTGAATTCTAAAAACATCTTTATAATTGAAATGGGGCAATTTTTGACGAAGATATGGCCATTTATTTCAAGGTAGACCCTATTTAATGCTTTCCATATATTTTCTATTTATCGAAGAATATCCCTTAATATCTTTCTTAGATGAGTCGGAAGTCAAATTATTTTAATGCAGTTCTGTTTCAAAGATCAAGTGAATTCTAAAAACATCTATATATTTGAAATGGGGCAATTTTGAAGATATGACCATTTATTTCAAGGTAGACTATTTAATGCTTTCCATATATTTTCTATTTATCGAAGAATATCCCTTAATATCTTTCTTAGATGAGTCGAAAGTCAAATTAATTTAATGCAGTTTTGTTTCAAAGATCGAGTGAATTCTAAAAACACCTTTATAATTGAAATGGGGCAATTTTTGACGAAGATATGGCCATTTATTTCAAGGTAGACCCTATTTAATGCTTTCCATATATTTTCTATTTATCGAAGAATATCCCTTTAATATCTTTCTTAGATGAGTCGGAAGTCAAATTATTTTTAATGCAGTTTTTGTTTCAAAGATCGAGTGAATTCTAAAAACACCTTCTTTATAATTTGAAATGGGGCAATTTTTGACGAAGATATGGCCATTTATTTCAAGGTAGACCCTATTTAATGCTTTCCTTATATTTTCTATTTATCGAAGAATATCCCTTAATATCTTTCTAGATGAGTCGGAAGACAAATTATTTTATGCAGTTTTGTTTCAAAGATCGAGTGAATTCTTAAAACACCTTTATAATTGAAATGGGGCAATTTTAGACGAAGATATGGCCATTTATTTCAAGGCAGACCCCTGATTTAATGCTTTCCATATATTTTCTATTTATCGAAGAATATCCCTTAATATCTTTCTTAGATGAGTCGGAAGACAAATTATTTTAATGCAGTTTTGTTCCAAAGATCGAGTGAATTCTAAAAACACCTTTTATAATTTAAATGGGGCAGTTTTAGACAAAGATATGGCCATTTATTTCAAGGTTGACCCCTATTGAATGTTTGGCTTATATTTTCTATTTAATAGAAGAATATCTCTTAATATCTTTCTTAGATGAGTCGGAAGTCAAATTATTTTAATGCAGTTTTGTTTCAAAGATCGAGTGAATTCTAAGAACATCTTTATAATTGAAATGGGGCAATTTTAGACGAAGATATGGCCATTTATTTCAAGGCAGACCCTATTTAATGCTTTCCATATATTTTCTATTTATCGAAGAATATCCCTTAATATCTTTCTTAGATGAGTCGGAAGACAAATTATTTTAATGCAGTTTTGTTCCAAAGATCGAGTGAATTCTAAAAACACCTTTATAATTGAAATGGGGCAATATTAGACGAAGATATGGCCATTTATTTCAAGGTAGACCCTACTTAATGCTTTCCATATATTTTCTATTTATCGAAGAATATCCCTTAATATCTTTCTTAGATGAGTCGGAAGTCAAATTATTTTAATGCAGTTTTGTTTCAAAGATCGAGCGAATTCTAAAATTATCTTTATAATTGAAATGGGGCAATTTTTGACGAAGATATGGCCATTTATTTCAAGGTTGACTCTATTTAATGATTTCCATATATTTTCTATTAATCGAAGAATATCTCTTAATATCTTTCTTAGATGAGTAGGAAGTCAAATTATTTTAATGCAGTTTTGTTCCAAAGATCGAGTGAATTCTAAAAACACCTTTATAATTGAAATGGGGCAATTTTTGACGAAGATATGGCCATTTATTTCAAGGTTGACTCTATTTAATGTTTGGTTTATATTTTCTATTAATCGAAGAATATCTCTTAATATCTTTCTTAGATGAGTCGTAAGTCAAATTATTTTAATGCAGTTTTGTTTCAAAGATCAAGCGAATTCTAAAAACACCTTTATAATTGAAATGGGGCAATTTTTGACGAAGATATGGCCATTTATTTCAAGGTAGACCCTATTTAATGCTTTCCATATATTTTCTATTAATCGAAGAATATCCCTTAATATCTTTCTTAGATGAGTCGGAAGTCAAGTTATTTTAATGCAGTTTTGTTCCAAAGATCGAGTGAATTCTAAAAACATCTTTATAATTGAAATGGGGCAATTTTTTGACGAAGATATGGCCATTTATTTCAAGGTAGAGCCTATTTAATGCTTTCCATATATTTTCTATTTATCGAAGAATATCCCTAAATATCATTCTAAGATGAGTCGGAAGACAAATTATTTTAATACAGTTTTGTTCCAAAGATCAAGTGAATTCTAAAAACACCTTTATAATTGAAATGGGGCAATTTTTGTTGAAGATATGACCATTTATTTTCAAGGTTGACTCTATTTAATGTTTGCCTTATATTTTTCTATTAATCGAAGAATATCTCTTAATATCTTTCTTAGATGAGTCGGAAGTCAAATTATTTTAATGCAGTTCTGTTTCAAAGATCCAAGTAAATTCTAAAAACACCTCTATAATTGAAATG